>NW_026057576.1:44869742-44936480 GCF_023721935.1 Panthera uncia
TTTCTTTCTTTCTTTCTTTCTTTCTTTCTTTCTTTCTTTCTTTCTTTCTTTCTTTTTCTTGACCAAGAGCCAAGGTCAAGGTTGATAAGGACTCCCTAGGACTTGCACATTTTTACCTGAGTATCTCCTAGAAACTTCAACAACTTCATTTCTGAAGCTGCATCCATTTTCTTCACAAACTTGCTCTTCCTCTTGTGTTCTATATCTCCATCACTTCTACCCCAACCCGCTTAGTCACATAAGACTTTTAGAAACCATTATGTTGCTCTTTCTTTCATCATATTATCACATCTGTTTTTACCACTTACATCTCATGAGCTTGCCCACCCTCTGCTTTCCCCTAGCATGACACTACTGATTTAATTCAAGTTCCTGAATGTTTCTCTCCTGGACTATCAAAATAAGAAATAGTTACCATATTTTCCTTTGCTTTCCAAACTATTCTCCAGGTTGTTGCCACAGTGAGATTTCTAACACCCAGTTCAGCCATGACCCTTGCTTGTAATGTTCTTCATCATCCTCTTTCCTGTAGAATACTGTCCACACAACTTAGACATGTTCTTTACTGTGCCTGGAATGCCCTTCTCACACGCTCTTATCTACCTTGCATACAAAGTACTCTTAATATCCTTTGAAACTCCCCTCTATGGCTTTCATAGGTACTCTTTCCTCTGGGCTCATGTAACAGTTGGGACATACCTCTATTTTGGTGCTTTCGACTGGGTGGTGAAAATTTAGTCATTTGTCTGTCTCAATCACTATTTTGTACTCCCAGAGAGTATCAGAAGCCATGCACTATGGCATATTCAACAATACATCATACTATGTTAAATGAACCCATGTGTAAATGAATGGACTTGATACTTCCTCCAAGATGTCGGGGCACCTGGGTGGCTCAGTTGGTTAAACGTCCAACTTCAGCTTAGGTCATGATCTCACAGTCTGTGAGTTCAAGCCCCATGTGGGGCTCTGTGTTGACGGCTCAGAGCCTGGAGCTTGCTTTGGATTCTGTGTCTCTTTCCCTCTGCCCATCCACTGCTCTCTCTCTGTCTCTCTCTTAAAAATAAATAAACATTAAAAAAAATTTATACTTCTTCCAAGATGTAATGTTAAACAAGTTTGGACATTATTCCTGGTGAAAAGGAAGAGATAAATAATACACATTTACCTAAAATAAAACGTAAATGAAAAATAATACAATTCTTCTTTACGTCCTGCATGTTCAACTTTTATTCAAATTTGTTTTCTACATATTTGTCAGCCTTTCATTTAAATTTAAACATACTAAATTTTCACTGAAAAAAGACCATCAGATGATAGCATTTATTCTGAAAATTATCCAGTCTATTTTTTCAGAAACTGCAATTTATACTACCTAATAGAAACACTTTGAATAGAATGTTTTCACATTTATGTAAGTTTAAATTGTTTCATATAGAGCAGCGGCAAGCAATAATGTTCTAGTGCCACTTAAATATATCACAACATTAAATTTGTCACTCTGATTTCACAATGCAACCTGCAAATATGTAAAAAAAAAGGTATATTTAAAATGATTTTTTGCATTAAAATAATGTCAAAGCATTTATATTTTGTAATAAGGATAATGAAATTAAACAATAATAAAAATATATGAGGTATTAAAACTGGTTTATTTAGGTTCAGGAGAATAAAGAAGATAAAGGGAGGTGGAATTCACACACTATACTACATACTATTACTATAGAAATAAATAGGAGATAAAAATACGTATTTATATATTATATATTTCATATATATGTCATATATAAAATAAATAATATGAAATAAACTCACCACGTGACCTGAAGAGATGTAATTGGGTCTCTCACAAAGGACGTTTTGTAATGGTTGTTATAAATATATGTAATATATAATATACAAACACACATATTCAGTTGACCCTGAGCAACACAGGTTTGAATTACATGGGCCCACTTACGGATTTTTTTTCTCTACAGTGCAGTACTATAAATGTATTTTCTCTTCCTTAAAATTTTCTTAATAACATTTTCTTCCCTCTAGCTTACTATGTTGTAAGAATATACTATATAATACACATGACATACAAAATGCGGGTTAATTGAGTGTTTTGTTACTGGTAAGTCTTCTGGTCAAGAGTAGGCTATTAGTAGTTAAGTTTTGGGGGAGTCAGCAGTTATACATGGGTTTTCTACTCCATGAGGTGGTACCCCAATCCTCGTGTTGTTCAAGGTCACCTATGTGTTTAACATGCCAGTCACCATTTTGTTAAGGAACATACTCTTTCACAATGTAGTACTGCTTAAGTTTCATTAGCAAACACATGCAGTATATGACTGTCTCCCACCCACCACTTCCTATCCTCTTTCATTGCTTTACTACTTTCAAAAACTTTTTTGGCCTTCCAACATACTGATAATTTACTCATCTATTCTCTTTATTGTGCTCCCCTTCATCTAATTTAAGAGTTTAGGCCCCGAGCGGATGCCTGGGTGGCTCAGTCGAGTAAACGTCCGACTCCTAGTTTCGGCTCAGATTATGATTTCCCAGTTTGGGGAGCTTGATCCCTGAGTCGTGCTCTGTACTGACAACACTGAGCTTGTTTGGGATTCTCTCTCTCTCTCTCTCTCTCTCTGTGTCTCCCCTTCTCTCTGCCACTCCCCCACTTGCACTGTCTCTGTCTTTCCTGAAATAAATAAACTTAGGGGTGCCTGGGTGGCTCAGTCAGTTAAGTGTCTGACTTCAGCTCAGGGGCTTTGTGAGTTGGAGCCCCTCATCAGGCTATGTGCTGACAGCTCAGAGCCTGGAGCCTGCTTTGTTTGTATTCTGTCTCCCTCTCTCTGTGCCGTGTCCCCACTCACACTCTCTCTCCTGCTCTCTCTCTCAAAATAATAAACATTAAAAATTTTTTTAATTTGCTTACAAAATAAATAAGCTTAAAAAAAATCAAAAGAACTTAGGCTCCAAGAGCTTACAAAGAGATACTCAATTAGTATTTGCTTAATAAATGACTATTGTTGTTTTTCACTCAGTCTTTAGTCTATGCTTAGTATGTAACTACATTACTTTCATCACTTAGCATTACGCACCATTCTATTAATTGAAAAGGTAAAGAAAATTATATATAGGCATACAATTATATTATGTATAAAATTAATACATATAATTGTGTGAATACCTTAGATATTACTACATATTTAATTAATTGCTGCAATTGCCTAGAGTGGAATGAAAAAAATCAGTCTTCATATTTTTAAACAAAAAGAAATTATCACTATAGTAAAAGCAGTTGACTTGGCCAGGTATTTGTAGGGTCCTAATAAAATCACCACTTACTTCTTATGTACTTAATTGTCAATTTTAAAAGGGCAAGATGAAAGGCCTCACACGGCACCCTCCATTTAGGAAACTTATTGAAATTGATATCCATTTACTTGGAGGAATTGCATTAACTATATTATAAAAGGGATCACAGAATTATGTTAAGAATTATTTCCAACTGCTTATTCTTAATTGATTCTATATTAGAAATGGAAAATAAAGAGGACAGAAACACCATCCAACATTTTATCAGTTAGACTATACTACCCAAGACAAAATTAAAAACACTCATTTCTTTTAAGTTTTTAATCCATTAAAAGTAGTATTACCATTCAGACATTAAAAATCAGTAAACAATTTCTTATATTTAAAAAAAGAAAGTCTCTGTGATGCTCTTTTTATAAATCAAAAACACAAAGTAAATTCTTCCTATCAAAATACAAATTCTTAAATCTTTAGGAAAATTGCCATTTTCTTTCCTAAAAACACTACTATGTCATGAAAAACTAGTATGCCGTAAGACGATAATCAATTTTTAAACAAATATATTTTGGTCAAATAATTTAGAAAATTCTGGATTAAGCATATTTAAGTAACTTTATTAATTGAAGAATTTCACACATCCTACCCCAAACTTACTTGCCCTGATTGTCCTGATTGTCCTGAGGTCAGAACAATCTCCCACACTGTCCTTCCCCATTCTCCTTCCCCCACCACATACCAGGATCACATATCTTGAAATTCACTTATGTTCCAAGAACTACAAGATCAGTATAAGTATCATCAAACTTGTTAATTGTTTCCTGATTATTATTTCTGTAGAACTCCAGCTTAAACCAAGAAGAATTTTTTCCTAATAATAAATATTAAAGTGCAGTAGTTTGCAAATTATACTACTCTTTATTTCACCTGAGGTCAAAACAAAAAGAAAGAAATTTGAATCATAGTAATAGAAATTTTTAATAGTTGTAACAAAAAATTAATGAAAATCATTATTTGCAATTGGTATCAATAGTACTTATATAGAAGACCCTAAAATAGGGCTTTCAAGGTGTAGGTGTTGATAATACTGATTCCTGGCTAGTTCACAGAGGGAAGGAAATTTTTCTACATTGAAGTTTGGAGGGTTGGAGTGTTAACAAATGCAAACAGCTGAGAGGGGAATCGAATAGAATAATATCTACTACTGTAAAGGGTGTACCCTGTGCTTCAGTTTCATACCAGGCATAACCCTGTGACACACACGCGCGCGCGCACACACACACACACACACACACGGGGACTTTTACAGGAAAACTCTTTCTAACATTTTTTATAAAAGTGAAAAATTGAAAACAACCCAAATTTTCATCATCATGAAAATAGATATATATGTGGCAGATTTTAAAAAATGGAATACTATACAGCAGGGACTTAGAGATCAATTTTTTATCATTAAAGAAGATCACATACATAATATTGAGCAAAACCATATTACATATCAATATATAATATTTTAATGTAGCTTGGAAGCATGCAGAATAATGCTATATATGTGTGTATAGTTACAGTTATATGATATCTGTGATAAAAATGTAAAAATACCTATGAAAATGCTAAATACCAAATTCAGGATAATAGATAACTCTTGGAAGAGTGGGAAATGCAATCAGGGAAAAATAAACCAAGGGCCTCATCTATTTTTTGTAACTTTTCATTTCTTATGTCATGTGATGGTACTCAGAGATGTTCATTAAATAAATATAATAACTTTTTATACTGTGTCTCAAATATGTCAAAATTTAATAAAGTAAAAAAGATATTTAAGTGAAGCTTATCTTGGGGATATAACAGAAAACTTTCAATGTAACACTGTAAGTTCAATATTTGAATGAAATTAACAACAAGGCATTTGGGTTAATTTAGGAACTTCAGAATATTTAAAACAGAATATTTATGTTTCTCGTCATGAAGTGGTTATAAACATAAATAGCTTATTATATATATTATAAGTTATAATTTATAATATACATATATAGTAAGCTATTTTGTAGCTATACCAATACACAGATGAGTAGTTAAGGCATTGTCCAAGTATACTAATCCATATCTACATATACTTGGACATACATTGTCCAAGTATACTAATCCATATCTATAGAAATGGATTAAGTTGGGCATATTGTGTCCAGGCCAAGCAGGAGAGAATTCAACTGTCTTCCTCTATCTTTCCAAGATATCAAAGAAATATTGTTATAATCTATACATCTCACAAATATTGTCCAATGAATATATTTGAAATATCTATTAAAGTAAGTCAGTTCTCCCAGTTTGTGAGTTTGAGTCCCACACCGGGCTCTCTGCTGTCAGCATGGAGCCTGCTTCAGATCCACTGTCCCCCTTTCTCTCTGTCCCTCCCTCACTCACTCTCTCTGTCTCTCTCAAGATAAATAAACTTTTAAAAACAAACAAACAAAACCAAAACAAAGATAAAATAAAATAAAATAAGTCAGAGTTACTAATTTTTCTGTTATATAGAGTTTTCTTTCCAAGAGTTTTGGGACTTAAATAAATTTTGCATAGTCCTTAAGCTCAATGTCTTGTCCAGGTTCATTCACTTCATTCCTCACTTATGTATCCTCAGGTCTCTCTGCTTTCATCACCATGACTATATTAAAACTACCCCTATCAAGACCCCCATAGACTTTATCTTATACAAAAATTCATGGTCAATATTCTGCCTTTACATTACTCAACATCCCAGCAGCATTTGACATACTCTCCTCTGAAATAATTTGAACATCGTCTTTCCTGTAATTCAACCAGCATTCATCTGGTTTCCCTCTTGTCACAATGGCCAATCATTCTTCTTTAGTGCTTCCTCTGTCCTAAACTGCTCTTACGACCTCCATGTGACAAAATCAAATTATTAATTCTCAGTTCTAACCTGTGATGGAATTTTATGTGTCAACTTGACTGGGCACCAGGATGTCCAGATGTCCAATTAAACACTATTTCTGGATATGTCTGTGCGGGTGTTTCTGGAAGAGATTAGCCATTGAATCTGTGGACTAAGAAAGGATATTGCACCCCAGTGTGAGTGGATATTATCCAATCTATTAGGGCCTAAATAGAACAACAAGGCAGAGGAATGGAAAATTCTCTCTGTCTGCCTATTTGAGCTGGGACATTGATCTTTTTTCTATGTTTGTACTAGAACTACACCACTGATACTCTTACTTCTCAGACCTTTGGACTTAGACTGGAATACACAACCACCTTTCCTGGGTCTCCTGCCTGCAGAGGGTAGATCGTGGGACTTTGCAGTCTACATAATTGCCTGAGGCAATTCCTCATAGTAAATCTTTTTAATAAATGTGTATGTATACATTAATATATGTGTATTTACTGTAAGGAATTTTATTTCCATTAAATTTTTATGCAAAATATTATGTATATGTAAAATTTACCATATGGATCGATAGTTTCTTCTTGAAGTACTTTTTTACTTGGTTTTCAAGATAACATACTTTTATGGTTTTTCTCTTGCCTTATTGCCTGCTCCACCTCAGTTCCTTTTCTGGTTCCTCTTCATGTCCCTAATATCCCTGACTGTGTGCTCATTTCTTTGTCTATACTTCCTGTCTAGTGACCTAATCTAATCTCATGGTTTTACATGTCATCTATATGTTGATGACTCTACATCACTATGCTGAGTATTGTCAAATTAGATCTTCAATCTTGCTTCTCAAAGACTAATATCCTACTTGCCTATATATTTCCACTTTGATATTTAGTAGGCATCTTAAATTAATATAAGTTAATCTAAATATTATAGTTCAGTAGCATAAACAGAATGGTTTCCAACGATGCCTATACAGCTTCTCCCTGCCTTGCCATTCCCATCTCCATTTATGGTGCCACCTTCTGCCCAGTGGCTCAAGTCATTTGTCATCATCTTTGATTCTTCACTTTCCTGAAAACTCTACTTTGAATTTACCATCAAGTTGTTTTGATTCCATTCGCGAAATATATCCTGATTCTGACTATTTTTTTTTTACCAACTTCACTTCCTTGACCCTTAAGTCATCAGAATTTATCCCCTGAATGAATGAAACAGCTTATAAAAGTCTCTCACTTTCCACACCTCAATTTTAGACACAGGAGCCAATATTAACTTTCTAAAGTGTAAATCAGGTCATGTCTCTCCCCTATTTGCCACTGTCCCATAAATGCTTAAAAAATAGAATAAAAATGCTTTACCCTTTACCCTGACCCTACATATCTGGCTCCTAACTTACCCTCTAGCACTGAGCTCTGGCCACAGTGGCTTTTTTGCTGCCCCTTTAAACCTCTGAGTTTGTTCTCATCATAGTACCTTTGCCCTGACTCTTCTAGATGCCTCATGTAGATCTTTATGTAGCTGTCTTCTTTTCACAATTCAGATTTCAGCTTCAAAGTCTTCAGAATAGTCTTCTATGAGCCCCTATTAAAGAACTCTCCATCTGTTTACATTATACTCACACATTTTATTTTCCATTCAGAATTTATTTCCATCTGAAATTATCTTACTTTTTAAAAAATACATTCACTGTTTATCCCTTTATACTAGAATATAAGCTTTTTGAGGGCAAGGACTTTGTTTTCTTATTTACCAATGAACATCCTCCATTGCTTAGAACAATGCATGATGCAAACATTTGTTGACTGACTCTGCAAACCTCCAAAAGTTACCAAGTGAGTAGAAAATCTAATCTTATCCACTTTGGCAGTATCTTCTCTCCTCTAACAATGATGGAGGGGCCCTGGGAAGCTTATCAGATATTTACAGAAAGAGACTTCTGGCCTTCAGTGTCATTACATTAATATGGTAACCAGACTCCAAGATGGTCTCCAGTGATCCTCATCTTCTGGAATTCATTTCCTTGTCTAGTCCCCTCCTACATTGTATCTGACACAGTCTGTATGACCCACAGAGTATAGCAGAAGTGCGATTGGTGACTTCTAAGACAAGTCACAGAAGACACTGCCACTTTCTTCTTGGATCTTTCTCTCTGTGGAAAGCCAACCACCATAGCATGAAGATCCTATGGAGCAGCCCCTATGGAGATGTCCCAGTGTTAAAGAACTGAAGCCCTAGGAACACCTCCTCCACCTCCACTCAAGTCTTCAGAAGACTGCACCTCTGGACACCATCTTGACTATAAATTCCATCTTGAGCTGGAACTACCCAGTTTGGATGCTCCCAAATTCCTGATCGACAGATATTATAATAAGCTTTAAAGTTAGTTATACCCCAGCAACTAATACAGCTAACTAGTTTCTGCTAAACTGTTCCTTTTCCAAGTCCCTAAATTTCTTTGAAGGTGAGGAAATAATATAGGAAATAATCATCTTCCTGCATTTGTGGTCTCCTTTCTCCTCTACTTGGCAGAGGAATTTTAAGCCATTCTTAAAAGGAATTTTTAAGAATGGCTAACGTTCTTAAAATGTTAGCATACCTTTTCTGGCAATTGCTCTACCTCAATGAGCCTAGGATGTTGCAATTAAGAGACAAAGCAAGAGTGTCTTATGCATGTTTGACAACTTTACTTTCAGCCCTGTAACACAAAGCTACTAAGCCGGAGACGCAAAGATCCAGTTTCTTGGGAAGCAAGTAGGGGAAAAAAAGCACACATAAACAAATTCAGTTCAACACACGTAAAATGGAAATTAAAGAATAGTGCCTACTTTATAGGTGTTTTGAAGGGAACAAATGAGAGAACACATATAAGAAAGACATCATGCATTTTAGCATGATGACTGATCCGTGGTCAGTGCTAAATAAATATTGGTTATTATTATTATTGACTTTTCTTTTGCCTGACTCATTTTTTTAAAAATAACCTTTCAATTCACCAAAATAGATTAGTGAAAATAGCATATTATAAACTCCCAACACTACACAATAGCTGATGATTTATATGAGAGAAGTGTTTTCTAAAACCTGTTATCACAAATTGAGAATAGACTTTTTAATACATACATTTTCAGAGAAAAAAATTAGGCTGAAAATTAACCAAAGGCTATGTTATCTAAATTGTAATAAGAGATTGTCATCTTAACATATTGAAAACTAGAGAGGGATGAGCAAAAGACTTAAAATGTAGTAAGAAAGTAAAAGCAGCAAGAGATTGACTCGAATGTCATTATCTTATTGCCTTTTGGAACTAGAAATGTATTGTTTCTCATATAAAGCAAAGCACTGAAAACTATTTGGCAGCAAGGTTATTATTTCACATATAATTACATCTCATACGGAGGTACATTGGCAGACATGTGGTGGCTAAATTGTCCATTTTCAACTAGAAAAAAGAAATGAAGTTCTTTTTTCACTTACATCAGTCAAGAAGATAGCCGCCCACAGGAAGAGATAAAGACTTATTTGACACTAGATCTATAACCAATGATTTTAGTTATCACTTGAAATTAGTGAGAATTTTGAAATAGGCTTAAGATTTTTTGAAGAGCAATTTGGTACCATGGTGAAATAGCAGATGAAATGGAAAAATAAAAAAGAAAAAGAAAAGAGAAGATGATGTTTTCATTCTTCAACTGTGTTTGGGTTTAGGGATTTCTAAAATAGGATTTCTTATAGACAGATAACCCCTGAAAGCACAGATGTATTAATTTACCATTTTTGAAAATAAACTAAGCATTTAATTAAATTATCTTCTTTATAAACCAATTAGACAAATCCTGAGTCAATGAATATACTTAAACATTATCCAGGGTGCCAACAACTAAGAGTATTATTTATAAAAGCCAGACAACTAAATTCTAACCCTCTAAGCTGCCTGTTCTGAATATTTATTAAATCATCAGCAGAGTTCTGATCATTGTAATTTTAGATAAGTAGGGTCTGCGGGTATCTGTAATGTAGATGTGATACAAAATATTTACCCACTTGAAAATTTGGAGAAAATGCTATCCGAATCCCTTTTAGGGAGAGCTCATATCTATGTGAAAGAAATACTTGGGTCAACTAGGTGATGGAGAGCAATATTCCCAATGTTTGTTCAAGTTTTAAAAATAGCGTCAGTAAGTTGCTACATAAGAGACATGGAGAGGAATGTTTTTTCTACTTCTGAGATTCAGAAGAAAGAAAAGAGATGGAGGTGATAGGAAGAGAGGCTGGAGGTAACAAGACAGAAGAAGGCGTGCACTATAATGGCATCTCACAAACTCCCCAGGTTTAGTAAGTCAACCATATTCACAAAATGTTGAGGGGACTTGTGTGTGTGTGTGCTCGTGTGTGTGCGCGCGCTAATAAAAGATTTGATTTTCAAGGATAAAGGGAGCATGTGGCCGAAAGGGTTGCAAGAATGTTAATAAGCTTTAGAAGATTCTCAAGAATCACAGGGAAAGATAGCTTTGGACGTTCACAGCTCCAAAAACTGAGTTTGAAGTTTAGGTTGCTCTTCAAAGAACAAAGAGGCACCAATCAACTACACAGTGCCTGATGCTGGGGAAATAGTTCTTCCTTACCATCTTTCCGTCATTAACTAAAGAGTTTTTGTATTAATTAGGCTTCTTACTTCACCTTCCACGAATTCTGTAGGACTTTTTATCGTATTATTGCTGCCATAATTACATAGTTAGCCAATAGAAGGAGCTATTAGAATATAAAAGAGACTTTGGAGAAGAAAATCGAAGCACAGACAATAAGCAAATAAACAAGAGTAGGACTAAAGAATACAAAGTAAGCCAGTTGAACACTTTCACACCAACTCTGTGCTTGTTCTAAGAGACTACATTTTCCTCGGACAAGCTTCACATTCTCCAAATCTCTGAAAATTCCCAACGGTTTACATCTCATGGTCACTTTCACTCAGCGTTCCTCTATGCACTGAGCTCTCAATCTCACCTCCTCCAGTTTGTATACACTATTCACAACACCAGCTGAGAACACAGACGTTTTTTCCTGATCCCTAGGTGGGGGAGGCTGTATATATGTGTAGCACACATGCATATGGAAAATTTTACTGAAGGTTTTGGGTTAATTGAGGATTAAATTCCAGAATCACATAGCATGCCTCACCTTGGAATCCTAAACACGCTTGGTCACCAAGAAATGTCACCACTGTACTTTGTGTAGCCATCCTAAGTCTTGCTCAGACTGTCTTCCTCATTTGTACGTTATCATCTACTTTGTTCTTTCACCCCTAAATTCATCTTATTTTTTACACGGAAAAGCCCTGATATATTTTGTTTCAGAAGGTCCCTCTGAACCCTACCCTAGAAACCTTACTTTCCATTCCAAGCCATCTACACTGAGAACAAATCATACTCTTCGCTTAGGGGCAGAATTGTGTTTTAAAGTAGCACAGTAGCCTTTTTTCCTCTCTTCTACATACAGCTTTTCTGAAGGCCAATGGCAAGACCTGCATTTTTAGTATGTTTCCTTCAGGTCTTCACATTACAGGGTGGCAAGCACAATAATAGCTTGTGAAAGCATTAACAAATTCGGGGAACAGATACAGAGAGAAAGAAACATGAATTCTAGTCTCCTTTTTCTAACATAGTTTGTTTTGCTACTTATTAAAAGTGAATTATTTGATTTTTTTATATTGTGTTTTCCTCATCTGCAAAATGGAGTTAAAATGACAATATACTGTGCATATCGCAGAGGATGATTTTATGCACCAAAAGAAATATATGTTTGGATGTTCACAGCTCCTAAAACTGAGTTTGAGGTAAGTTCAGCTTGCTCTTCAAAGAACAGAGAGGCACCATTCACCTACACAGTGCCTGATCCTGAGGAAATAGTTCTGCCTTTCCACATTTCCATCGTTAACTAAGCAATTTTTGTATTAATTAAGCTTCTTACTTCACCTTTTACTAATTCTGTAGGAGTTTCATATATATTTACATACATATGCATATATGAAATTGTATATATATTCATATATATATATATATATACATGAAATTGGTTTTTTTTTAATTTTTTTTTTAAAATTTTTTTTTTCAACGTTTTTTATTTATTTTTGGGACAGAGAGAGACAGAGCATGAACGGGGGAGGGACAGAGAGAGAGGGAGACACAGAATCGGAAACAGGCTCCAGGCTCCGAGCCATCAGCCCAGAGCCTGACGCGGGGCTCGAACTCACGGACCGCGAGATCGTGACCTGGCTGAAGTTGGACGCTTAACCGACTGCGCCACCCAGGCGCCCCTTAAATTTTTTTTTTAACGTTTTATTTTTGAGACAGTGAGAGACAGAGCATGAACAGGGGAGGGTCAGAGAGAGGGAGACACAGAATCTGAAACAGGCTCCAGGCTCTGAGCTGTCAGCACAGAGCCTGACATGGGGCTCGAACCCACGGACCACGAGATCATGACCTGAGCCGAAGTCGGCCGCTTAACCGACTGAGCCACCCAGGCACCCCTACATGAAATTGTTTTGAGAACCGAGAAATCTCCCATAAATATTTGGCAATGTTACTAATCTCTAGCTTCCAAACTTCAAATAAGGCTAGTATATAGAGCACATAGCATGTTGTAAGAATAGAAGTTCTGCTTTTATAGACACACACACACACACACACACACACATTAGTAGAACATTATATAAAATACATGGTAGGTTTTTAACAAACTTGAGATAATAAAAGGTTTGTAATGTGCACTGGAGGTAACCAGTGGACTTATAAAACAGAAATAAATAAGCATGACCATCTCTGAATGTGACCTTAGAAACTGTTACCGGTAAGCGACTGCCTCTGTGAATCCAGTTAAATATCATCAGGGAACAAGTCACAGTCACTATTGTGCCCACAAAAATCCAAATTTATTTCTCCTTTCCTGGCAAAACAAATAACTAGGTATTTTGTGAGACACAAAGCTAACTGCTAAAATCTGTAAATTATGATAACAAGCAGATTAAGAGGACCTCCATGACAGTCAAATAGTTCTAATTTATTTTTTACCCTGCAAAGCATCTCTTCAGTATCAGTGGCATTTTACTTTGAGATAAAATTTTGTCAGCTCAACATTACCTTTTCGTTAATTTTCCCTTGCTATGTTTTGCTAGCTACCTAAGAAGGACAAAGCGGGAACACGAAAGGCCCCATCGTGGCATTTATCTAGGACTCTGGGATAAAAGGAAAGTTGGGGGTGGCACCCGTCCACAATTCATCATGGATGGTGATGTCTTTATTGGCTACTGACCTTGCAATGAGTTGAATGAGTTATAAGAAGGTTCTCTGTTACCCCAATCCCTGTTTTCTTGAAGGAGGACATAAATCACTTGAACCTCATGAATTTCTCATATTTACAAAGTAGGCTTCCAAATTTCCCACAGAGGATGCAGTATAACCACTTATTTTTCCAATTTAAAAAAAATAATTTTTCAGCTTGTTCAGATGTCACATGAGGAGGCTGATGATTGAGAAGATCTGACTGAGAGTGACCCGAGGATCCAAGGGTGGGTGTCAGCAAGAAGCCCAGAGAGAAGCAGATAGTTTCCATCATCCCCATTGTGAGGGTGTTTGCACTGCTTCTCCTCTAACCTTATGCTTGAAGCAACAATCATGGTAGATTGCCTTATTCTGTTCCATTAAGAACTGAAGCATGTAATAAATCAAATTCCATAGTGACATATCTTGTTTCAGTGGCATGATAAGTTGCTTCTTGGCTGAAATTCAGATGAAGAATATCTGGATTTTGTAACTATACTTCTCCACATTCTCCCTAAACTTAAAATGTAAGCATTATATGGCGCTCGGAAAAATGACCGAAGAAAAAGAAGAGAGAAGGAACACAGCCTTCAGATACGTCAAGAGATCTCAGTGGGCAAATGCCACAGTGTGAATTTTGAGCAACTTTCCCCATGGATATAGTTATGCTCATGAGGAGAAAAATCGTCAAAACATATTAAGCCTTGCTCTCAAAGACTCTATGTAATAAGTGCAAATGTCTAATACTACCACATATCACAGTAACATATCACTGAAAATGTATACTCTATCATGTAGAAAAATATACTTTTACCAACATAGGATCTCTGAAAAGAAATTAGCCTTGTTTTGTTTCATTAAACACATGAACAAACCTATGTGAACGAACACAGACCATCTGTCAGAGAACTTTCCATCAAATGTTAACATTTCAAGCTCCCAAAAAGAATCCAGTCACAGACTAGCATGAGAGTCCCATTTTGAATGATACTGTATGAAAATATTTAGCCATCGAGGAGATAATTTGCAATATTTACTATGAATGATCACTACTTTGACACAAAGAAAGGCACCACAGTGGATATAATTTCACTCTGCTCATAACGTTTCAGTGTCCAGTGAGCAGGATAAGGACATCTGTGCACCCGGCTTGACTGCATTGCAGCCTAAGAGAAGTGCATCATGACAGGGATAAACTATGCTTCAGTAATGTAGAGCATAACATTGGTTCTAATAATCATACAGTTTTCATAATAGGCAAAGCATCCAACCTTAACCTTGAAGAAGAAAGGTAATTTGATATGCAGAACCTGGGAGGCACATCAGGCAGTCAGCTAGTAATAGGAAGAACAAAGTCTCAGGGACAGCTGTAGGAAGTGTAATCTCTGACATTTAATGAGCACTTACTGTATAGTAAGTACCTCCCTAAAGCATTCACTTGTTACAACTTACTCATTTTCACAAAAGCTCTGGAAAGGGTGGGTGCTGTTCTTGTCATCCTCATCCAACAGATGACACAGAGCGTGTAAGTAACCTGCTGAAGTGAGTGGTGACTTTGGTATTCAAACTCAGTCTGGCTCACACCCATGCTATTTTCAGGAAGGTCAGTGGACCAGCTGGATTTTGAGAGAACAGTGGCATAAACTAAATCCATATTGTGGAAGATTTCAGACAATTAGGAGCCACTGATTATTCTTAAGCAGAGAAATGAGTAAAGAAATACTTTAGAAAGACATGTGGTATCAGCGTGAATATTAGATTTGGAAGATTAGCCTATTAGTCAAAGAAACTGGCTAGAACTCTTACAGCAACCGAGGATATTGTAGGAATGGGAACATGCAATGGTGAAGAAAGATGGGTAACTGTTAGTGTGCAGTCCAATCTTCTCTCAGTGAAAGAATATTTATCCCCCACCCCCACCACTGGGTTATCTAGACTCGACAGGATGACAGGATAATTCATCAAACAATGTATTTAGTCTTACTTTCTTAGTGAGTTAAGTTGCTTCCTTAGCATAAATTCAAACCTATGGATATTATTACTTAATTGCACCAAGGTAATAATACTACAGCTGTATATGACTAGTGACCTGAAAGAATTAATATACCTTTGAAGAATTAACTGACAGGTATGCAAAAAATCAAAACATTAACACACAGAAACGTTGGGTAAATATTTTTTAATGTCTTGAGAAATATCTACGTTTTTAACTTTTTTTTAACATTTATTTATTATTGAGAGACAGAGAGGCACAGAGCATGAGCAGGGGAAGGGCAGAGAGAGAGGGAGACATAGAATCTGAAGCAGGCTCCAGTCTCTGAGCTGTCAGCACAGAGCCAGACGCGGGGCTCAAACCCACGAACTGGGAGATCATGACCTGAGCTGAAGTTGGTTGCCCAACCAACTAAGCCACCCAGGCGCCCTGAGAAATATCCACGTTTTTAAAACTTCGGAGTGGCAATTCACTATTGATATCCAGTCAATATGACCTTTTAAAGTAATTACAATGGATATTTTGTGTGTCTTCTTCATTTTTTAAAACTAAGGTCCAGGGCGCCTGGGTGACTCAGTCGGTTAAGCGTCCGACTTCGGCTCAGGTCATGATCTCGCGGTCCGTGGGTTCGAGCCCCGCGTCAGGCTCTGTGCTGACAGCTCAGAGCCTGGAGACTGTTTCGGATTCTGTGTCTCCCTCTTTCTGTGACCCTCCCCTGTTCATGCTCTCTCTCTGTCTCAAAAATAAATAAATGTTAAAGAAAATTTTTTTTAACTAAGGTCCTACTGAACTTTGTGAAATTGTCATTCTAACATTATATTTAAAAACAGTTTTTCTCTAACTTGAGAGTTTTTATGTAAATTTTCATTTAATTTTTTTCTGCACTTTGAAAAAAAGCAGAATTTCTCTGGTTTGTATTCGGTGCCATCTGTGTTATTAGCAAAGAAAAGCCAGCATAAGCTTAAAACAATGCAAGAGAAAACTATGTAAAATTAAGCTAAAACTGTCACAATGAAACTGCTAAATTTCACAGAGATCAAATTCCAGTACACTGAAAACGTTTCTTGGGCCTGCCTAGAATTTCTCACCTCATTAGGTGTGAAAAACATAAATTGAGCACTAGGTTTTTTTTTTCCAAATTTTGTCCATGATGAGAACGGTTGGGGAAGCTAAGCTCTCCATAGCCCTCAGATCTGGGATTTGGAGGAGAGGAAAGTGATTGAAGGCTGCACTTTTTGCAGATTCTGGGCACTTGCTCAGTGATTGTTTTTGAATCTTCAAGTGGCTTATGAAATAATTAATTCATTCTCACATTTCCATGTCTTTCAAGAACACAAAATTAGCACTTTCTGTGTATTAAAAAAAAGAGGCAGATTGAGAGTCAAAATATCTGGTCAAACACAATATTCCAAGACTAGTTCCAAGGTCCAGAACTCGTGTTTTGTGAGTCAAACTATTCAACTCTAAGTACTACATTTCTTTAATAGTCCCCATCTTTAAATTCCAGGAATACGTCTTTCCTCGCCAGACATCTAGGTGGGATTTAGCTCTACGTGCATATTAATACATTCAATTTATAAAGGTTGAAATCTCTGACTCATTGCCCATCAAGTTAAAGTACAAATTCAAGATTTTTAAGTACTTAATCTGTACCATGTAATGAGATTTATATTACATGTCGAAAAGAGAAGTGCACTTAGGATACAGCCCAAAATAAAACTACCTAGCATAAGTGTGAATGTGTTTCCAAACTGTTTATTTTCCACACATTTTCCTCCAGTGTCTATAAATGGAACATCTTTTATTATCCCCTAATCCTATAGCACAAAATCTTACTTTCCTGCATAAAGTATCAAATTCTACATATATTACCTAAAAATGTACATCTTTTATAATGATGTTTAAGATTGTTTTGCATTTGCTATAATTTAACTCAAATGTTTCTCCTTACCTAAAAGAATGATAGAGACCACTGAATGTATTGAATGTGGGTATATTTGATACATATAACCATCACACATTTCCATGGCAACTTGTACTTTTTTGCTACAAAAAGTGAAGTATGGATCAAAAGTGAGGGATCCAAAAGGTCATTTCAGCTTCCAATACCCAAAATATTTTATACTGTACCTCCTACCCACTGCCACCCTCAAAAGCAAAGGACTTTAAAGACTGAAATAATAAAGAGTAATTATAATGAATTATTATCTTAAGTGGAAAACTAAGATATTTTATATTAGTGAGTGAGTTATAATTAACTCTGGTAAATGATACCAAAATGAGTATTTTAGCTTTCACTATTCTAGGCAAAAACCTGAAGGGAGAAATCAATGTAATCATGCTTTCTTCCATAAAATAAAAAGAGGAATAAATCTCTGTTATTTCTCTAAAGTACAGTTTCTAATATATTTTGTTTAAAAAAGAAAAACTGGCAAGGAGGAACTATCTCAATGATAGTATTTGTAGAGAAATGGTAACTTCCAGCCAATGAGGTTAATGCTGATAGATAATATCCTATGGATATTTCAGAAGACACAGTATCGATCCACTGTCCGCTCATTTAACTGGAAGATAATAGTTTGGCTTCTCTGGGAGGATGAAACACTTAGAATTTGTAACTTTTCTCTAAACAAAAGCAACCTACTTTTATCAACTGGAGAAGAGTAGGAGAGGGAAAGGGGTGGGGAAGACGCACACTTCTTACCAACAGGGCAACAAACAATGAGAACTAAACATTTATTACATAATTAATAACATACTAGAATTTGTGAGAGAGCACAAGGAATTATTGTCCTCACTGCACTAGCAGTCCTCTCTTACCTGCAGGGAAATGTTCCAAGGCCCCCAGTGGATACCTGAAACCAGGGATGGTGTCAAACCTTGTATATGCTATGTTCTTACCTATATATACATGCATACATGCATACATACAGACATATAGACATACCTATGATAAACTTGAATTGAAAAATTAGGCATCGTAAGAGATTAACAACAATAACTTATAATGAGATAGAACAATTATAGCAATATACATACCATAATAAAAGTTATGTGAATGTGGTCTCTCTCTCTCTCATTGTACTGTACTCACTCTTCTTGTTTTGGTGGGAGATGATGAAATGCCTACATGATGAGATGAGGTGAGGGGAATGGTGTAGGTGTTGTGATGTAGTGTTAGACCGTTGACCTTCTGACCATACCTTAGAAGAAGAACCATCTGCTTTTAGACTTCTGTTGACCAGGGGGGTTACCTGAGACCAGAGAAAACAAAAGAAACAATGTGGCTGGCAGCTGGGGACTGCTGTAAAGGGAAGGAAGCACAAAACCAAGACTATAGAATACTGAGAATGCATCCTATCAGTGTGAGCTGGGGCCTTTTTCCCAGCAACAGTCAAGCAAGGGCTCTGGCCTCAGTTAGGAGTCTTAATGAAAGTGTGTTACTAAACCTGAAATCCTGGTGAAGAAGATAAGATAGGAACTGAAATATTTTATCATCATTTCAAAGGTCTATTAGTAAAATGCAATGTTGAGACCAGAAACAGAAACACATCATGTCATATTTTTGCTTGCTCAAAATTATATATGTAATGAAAAGTACATCTTTCATGAGAAATACTCACCTTCTTGAGATATACATGTAACTGAATCCCCTTGGTTGGAAGGGCCAGCAAGGGATGTAGCCATTTATACAAACTCTCAAAGCACCAACGTCTCAGGGACATTGTGTTCAAATGATAGCTGCCATTTTGGAGCCCTTCCTTCCCTAATGTCTTTTGTGCAGGGGAAATGGTCATTGAAATATGGAAAGTTGCACTTATCTCTTTAGGCACGCAGATTGATTTCAAGGACAATTTTCCAGTGCAACCTGGTAAATGTTGACTGACAAAGAAAACTTGCCTCAATCTTTTTGGTTTGACCTATATATGCAATCTGTTAAAATGTGTTGGATTTCATACTTAACATTTCAATTTTTAGCTTGCTAGACCTTTTAAGAAGACAGCCTCGTTGCTTCAGAGAAGGACAGAGTGAATAAACCACAGTCAACTCTGTAGCAAGAGACATAGGACTCCTCTCTTGGGTATGTGTTTGAGTTTGAATGACCAGCCACATAGGCAGGCCATTCTGATATAATCCAGTCACCGTCTTCCCACTTTACCCACAATGGTTTCATGACAAATTCTCAAATATACTCTACAACACTTAGCTTCATTTCTCAATCTAGCAACACCATCTGGAAGGAAATGGGAATAACATGGTTTTGAATCCACATTTCTCTGTTCACCAACTATTTTAGGATACTAGTAGCAACAAAGAGTAAGTTATCAATTATAGATTTAAAAATATATCCTTCTCAGGGTGCCTGGGTGACTCAGTTGGTTGAGCATTGGACTCTTGATTTCAGCCCAGGTCATGATCGCAGAGTCATGGGATCATGCTCTGTGTCAGGCTCCATGCTGAGCGTGGAGCCTGCTTAAGATTCTTCCTCTTTCTTTCTCTCTCTCTCTCTCTCTCTCTCTCTCTCTCTCTCTCTCCGCCTCTGCCCCTCTCGCCTGCTTGCAGGGTCTCTCTCTAAGATAAAATCAAATATATACATGTATATATATATCCTTCTCTTTTTCCAAAAATATGATAATTTCTCATCTATAATATTCTAACTTCTTATTTTCTTAAATATTATTGACAGTAACATTGAGACCACTCCTACAAATCCCTTAGACCTCAGGAAATAATGATGCAACTTACATCAGGTGAGGCATGATGCAGGAATGCAGAGGTGTTTTATCCCTAAAGTGGTGCCATCAGGACCCCTGTAAAGCATATTGTATGGCAATGCCTTCCCTTAAGCCTATCTAACAAGTTTATGACTTAAAACGTACTCCAGGGGAGATATGTCTTCACTGCACTCTCTGAGTTCACCTCTCTGCCAGCTTCTCTGTTCAATGTCTGTGAAGAGGTGGTCATCATGGCATATGTTAAAGCACCCTTTAAGAGTGTTATAACTCTAAGATTAATTTCCAGACACAGAGGCAGAATTGCTTGCAGGTATACAAACCTAGACAATACCTGGTTGACTATGTTCATATGTCTTAAGAAAAAAATAAATACACAAAAGTGGGGTCAGCCTCAGATATTAAGTGACAGAGATGAGCACTGATATCACTTATATTGGGGTGCCCAGGACATAGAAAGATTTCACCACTTGGAATTAATCACCAGGGAGGGTTCCTTTCTTATCATCACACAGATGTCTCAACTAGGAAAGTAGAACACCAACTTGACATTATTTCTGTTTCATGCTCATCAAGAGAAACTTCTGATGATTTTGTATCCCAAGTAGTTTCTCTACTAACACACCCACACCTACCCCCCCAACATACATACACACACACACACACACACACACACACACACACACACACACATATATATATATATATATATATATATATACCAAGCATGGTTCTAAGTGATAAGTATGAATTTGTTTAATCCTCACAACAATCCTATGAAGTAGGAATAGCCACAATTCCTTCTCTCTTTCTGTTAATCTTTTGAAAATGCACACATCATTCTTTAAGCAGGAAGTTTGGTCTCTTCTTTGTGGCCTCCTTGACTTCTGAATGTCAAATCAACCTGATCAAGAACTGGGCCTAAGGTGAGTCAATCTGCTTTTTTTTAAGCATTTATTTATTTTATATTTAAAAAGAGAGAAACAGCGCTCGTGTGCAAGAAGGGTAGGGGCAGAGAAAGGGGGAGAGAAAGAATCCCAAGCAGGCTCCACGTTGCCAGCACAGAGCCCGACACAGGGCCCGATCCCACAAACTGTGAGTTCGTGACCTGAGTCGAAACCAAGAGTCAGACGCTTAACTGATGGAGCCCCCCAGGTGCCCAAGTCAATCTACTTTTTAAACCCATCTAATAAAACAAAAACAAGAACACCAGAGAAGCTGTTCAGTTCACTCTTGCTCCTGTTTCTCACTTCCATCCTTGTTGAGAATTAGTCATGTACAGTCTAACGCTTTCCATTATTGCTCTGGGCCTCAAGCTATACTGAGTTTACGTTCATATTTGTAGGTGTCTTCCTGTGAGAACAATATAATGCCAAGAGCTCTTAGTCTTCAGGGTCCTTGGCCTCGGCCACACAGCATCAGGTCTGCCTCCCCTCTGAACACTTATATCCTTGGGTTCTGCTCAGATCACTGCATTAAAGTTTTTGTTAAGGGTCATTAGTATCTTCTTTCCACAGCTTGAATATTAGCCACTCTAGTTCACCTTAATGGGTTTCTCTAACTTTGAACCCCAGAAATCAGGAATTTGAGGTCTCAGTCTCTTAACTTTCCAGATGTTTCCTGCAGTTCAGTTGCAAATTGTTTTCTTTTTTTTTTCCTCTCCATTCTTAGCATGTCAAGTGGTATCGTGTTAGGATGTAACTTTATTAGAATACAGAAGATTCAGTCATACTTTTTCCAGGTATAATGGGTGAAATAGGATCTATACGTAATTAGAAGTCTGCATAGTATGACTTCTATGAAAAAGATAGATGACTTTGCTAAATCCTTCTTGACCAGGAATGTCTGGAATTATTCAGTTTTATGCAAATTTGTATATGATCACCTTTACATATACTTATTATATTTAATTAATTAATGACTTCTTTTAATTTCCCCCTAAGAAATATATCCACTTTTTGTGCACTAGTATGACTGATATAGGCCAAGGTGAAGGACCAAAACTAGAGTAATGCTGAATTGAACAGAAATTGCCACTGCGCATTCATACTGAGCCACCTCTTTGAATGTTCTACGCTGCCTCTTCCCTCAAGCTTTATAAAACGCATGCTGCCCACCTTATTTTAGTCACTTTTCCTCTCTCTCCCTTCGGCCTGGTTTACTTTCACTCATTCTGAAGATCCAAGCTGGACATCATCTCCTTTCCTCAAGTCAGGGAACATGATTTCTTTTTTTGCGGTTGAATCTCTACTACCTAGCATGTTATCTGGCACATAGTAAATGATAAATAAATAATGTTGAATAAGTTAATGATCTGCAAGATGGCAACCAGATTCCCCAAGTGACCCAGCTGCATCTACCCAAGATCAAACTCTCTCATCTTTCTCAAAATGCATTTTCCTTCCATACTTCTCTATCAAGAGACACAATATTCTCCTTGTCACTCTGAACCAAAACCTTCCCATCACCTTTGGTATATCCCTCCCTTTCATCACCTACTCCATTTACTTAAAAATGTCTGATTCTTCCTTTATGATTCCTTTTGGATTCTGCCTTGCTCCATTCTGACTGTGCCATTATGCCCTTATGATCTAATATATGAATTACTGCAATCATCTCTTAAATAGTCACCCTGGTTTCAAATTCCACCAACATTCCAAATGATCTTAAATATCACAGCTAGACTAATTTTCCTAAAATACCACCTTCATTATGTCACTCATTTGTCTACTAAATCAGGAAAAAATGTCCCTATCTTTTTTAAGAACCTTCATAATTGGACCCATGCTAAGTCTTCAAATTACTCTCCATTTACACTTTTTGCTCTAATCAAAGAAAATTCTTCACTGCCCCAATAGACAGAGATCTAGTCTCACTTCTCCTCCATATTGTAATATGAGTTACATACTATATATTTGCCCTATGTTTTAATATGTATAATGGTTGTCCCAAATTGTAATATGTATAATCCATGCATAACATATCATCCAAGGCTAAGCTCCAATGCCAGTGCCTACATGAAGACATCTGTCACTAAATCATGGGAATCTCTTGGTTATCTCAGCACCCTTATTTTTTAAAAATCACCATTTTCTACCTCAATTTTTCTGCATTTAGTTATAGATGATCCTTAATGCTTTTCTGATTACTACACGTGATCTAGACATTACTTCCTTATATCAGCGAGCGTCTTGAATCACTAGTACAATATTGCACACAGTAGGTGTTCCACAGATTCTTGGAACTGTGCTTGTTAATTCAGCAAATACTCATTAGAGTAACCACTATATACCAGGCATTGAGGATATAGCAGAAAAGAAAAGAAAGCTTATATCTAACGGTGGGGATTGAAAATAGAAAAAAATCTTTCAGGTAGCAGTAAGTATGTGGATTGCATATTACCATGATCGTATTTACATTAAATCACAGTGCCTTACAGATACAAATGGAAGCCTCTTCCATTTCATGAAACTTGAAAATTTCTACCTTTTCTCACTGTTTAACCCAAAACCAGCTTTTACTTCCAATGCTTTTTAGACATGGGTTAGTTCCTTATTTTTTCCAAATAAACTTTAGTGAGACTTAATGTCTTCAAACTCAGAATCGTACTGAAATATTATTTTTAAGAATTAATTATAATTGAACATATGCCAAAGGTACATAAAGAAAAAAAGCGTTGGCATGCTACTCTGCCAGAATAGAAATAGATTTTGGACTCAATTCAGTTTCTAGTAAATTAATGTCCAAAAGCACACTGGAGCAAATGTGCACACGTTTGTAATCTCAGCAAAGAGGCCAGGGTGCACATGGACTCTAGATTTCATCTCTCCTTTTTCCAGAAAATTATCTCCTCTGTAGTCTCTGTATGTTTACCCCTCATGATCTCTGTGATGCTTCCTAAAGCCCATTCTTTTAAATAACTCTGTGTATATGAATTAGGAGTGTGCAGTTTTATTGTTTTTTCTGATAAGGGACATATTTTACCCCTTCCTGTACAATGAAAGCAAGGCACAACATGTTCAGCTAATTTGTCTCCATAAGGACCTGCAGTGTGGTATCCACTGAATTATTGACATTGATCAGAAGAGTCATTGTTGTGTATATAAATACATTCACTGCATCTCGTGAAGTCACAACTCTGTGCCAGGCATTGTACTAACTCTGAAGATGCTGACATTAAACGTTATGATTCTTGCTCTGGACGAGTTCACAGTCTAGCGAGGATAGCAGATCTCACAAATGATTGACTATGGGGTTGGTTGGCTGATATAAACAGTACTAGAAATACAAACAGCTTCACTTTCAAGGAATTTTAGAACTGAAAGAAACCTCAGCTCACTGACTCCACCCAAGTGAGAGAAAAGAGGTCCACACATCCAATTTTCGCCTAAAGGGGAGCTGGAAGCCAGGTCTCCTGAGACCGGGAAGACGCTCACTGTGCTCCCGCTTTTTCATCCAGCCATTTGCTGAAAGGTCCTTTGGTTTCTGAGACCAAACGGTTGGCACAATCAACAAATCAGTTCAAATGTATAAAACAAGCTTTAAAATGTATTAAAACAGTAACACAAATTATTTTTAGTTAATATCTCACAAAGCATGATGATAAATATTGTTGCTTGATATGTGAGATGCATTCCATTACCTGCTATTCTTGTCTAATTTCCTGACTCCTTTCACTGTCATGGTTTTTTGCAATTTATTAAATTAACTTCAGGGTTTAGTTCATACTGAACCATCTCCAAATTCTGTGACCCAGGGAAAGATATAGGAGTGGCTGTATATTAAACTACTGTTGGTAAAACAAACAATTGTTCTTTGGTCATGAAAAAAATGCAAACTCTTCTGGTGTTACCCAAACATACAAGATTCTTATCCTATGAGTTTTTTGTTCTCAGCCTATTTCTGCATATATATTGAATGTGTTAGTTTTTTTTTCTTTTATAATTGCCTATGCTATCCAAAACCTTGTTTGTATGTGAGTGACTCTAATATAAGCACATATGCGTACTGTGTTTCAAGATCCAACTTCACAAGTTCGTCAGGAGTTTGTGTTAATGTTTTATGAGAAAATCAGGAATAAATTGGACTTTCCGAAAGATAACTATTGCAATACTGCATTGGATTTATTAAAGCAATTTTGTTAATGCTTCTTTTCAGAAAACACTGATGCTTTCTGATAACTTCTATGCTTACCTTTTAATGAAGACTATTTTAAGATGATTGCTTCTGATTTTAGCCACTCAGCCTCTTATGCATTCTTAAGGTATATGTAACATTTCAAAAAAGCCTCGCAAAAATAAATGTTTATTTAGCAGCAATCGCATCAAAAAAATATTTTACGGTAAAGGAGGAATGCCACTTTTTCAGGAAATACAAATATGTGTTAAATAATAGTAGCGATTATTAGATTTACAAAGAAATGGCACTTTAAAAAATAATTATGTATTTCGAAGGATGTTTTGAAGATAAACTAAAACTACAGAAATTAGTTTAATATCCTATTAATTCAAGTCAAGTGTCTTCTTCTTGTGAAATATCCAGATAACTGGGGTAATTTAAAGGAAGTTTTTAAATCACCTGGGAAATTGTCTCAATCTCCTACCTCAACAGTCTGTTTCACTTTGCAGATTAGTCTTTCAAAAAAAAAAAACACAACAGAACTATTTCCTTCTATCACTCCTTTTGGGTCATTGTCAGTTCCCTGTGGAGCTGTAAGATTAAAGGTATGTAGAATGTGCAAGGAGATCCCAACTTTTAAATAAATCTGATTTCCAGATGATTTCCTGTTTTAATCAGGTCATTACCATATGAAACCTTGAATTCTGTTTCCCCAAGCCATGGAAAATGGAGTCCTGAATAATTTCCAAGATAACTTCTACGTGTCATCTTTATATTGTTTCAATAAACTGAAGCTTCCTTAAACACAATCAGGAAGAATATTGCTAAAGCATTGTTTTACTCTTATCAATTCTGTTTAAAATCCTCGATTTATGAAAACCTTAAAACACTTGCTCTCAACATCTACTTTCTGTTCATTGGGACAGAACAGCAGTCATTTTGAAGCCACGGGCACATCTGTAACTCTATAAGCCATATGATAATAAGTGTATACTTCAGAAAGTAATATTTGGAGAGTAAAAAAAAATCATAGTTTATCTGACCTGCGTATAAAACCATTCAAGTATACTACATTTATCATATTAAAAATGCATCATTAAAATTTAAAAGCAGGTGCAGTTGCTCAATAAGCTAATGGTATAGTCTGAAGACTCCAGTCAAGATTGCATTGTTGAATTCCCAGTTGGATAAAGGAGAGAGAGAAAGAGGGAGGGGGTTTGAATGACCTTGCACCAAGGTGGTAGGGCCCTAAGACACTATGCTGTAGGCTGTGGTTGAGCTCCACTCGGAGGATCTTTACTGCACTGCATTCTGCCAGCAGAGAATTAAAGTGCCCCTCTAAACAGATGAGCTTGAAATCGCTTCACCCCAGAGCGGAAACCTCTGTGAGTCTCCACAGGCGTGTGAATGTGAGCACATATTTGTATTTAGGGGGTGAATTTATGGGCTGTTTGCCTGTGTGCACCAATGACTCAGTGCTTGTCAGAGAACATGTTGGGGAAAATGGCATTAAAGATTTAACGAGAAAAAAAACTAGTGGAAGAAAATTTAACCTTTGTAAGAGTCATGTCGATCTAGAAACTATTAAATGATCACCCTTATTACTGGCTGGCTATTCACCTCACATCATCTTGGGAAGAGCTAGACAAGATTCCTGAAATCTATTAATTACTTTCCACTAGCAACTATGAACTCAGCAAAATCCTATTCATTCATTAAATATGTTTAGAATTTTAAACTGAAATATCTAAATCTGTATACCTAATCCCCGATTGGATAAATCTAACTTATGAAATCGTTTTTAAATATGAGTTAATGGCAAACTTACTTGATTGTTTTCTATAATTATTTTTGAATGAATTGTGCACATTTAAATTTACTACAGTTAACGTTTCTACTCATTGGTAACAAAAACAACATAAGTAATGATAAATGCAATTTTCACTTAAGATATTTTACAGAAGGGGTAGGCCCAGAGTAGAAATTAAAAAGGTAGAGATAAAAGAAAAATAGTCAGCAATTGCCTTCTCACTCCTTGGGGCATTCTTTTTAAAGTGGTGGCCATGACATAAAATTAGTTGGTATATCTGTGTGGGGTTTGGGGGGATGATACTTTCTTTGGCAGATATTTTAAATATTTTGTGGGAAAAAATGCCCCATTCCCCTATCTCTAATATAAATACCATGGTATATAAGTCTAATCTGTAAACCATAAAAAGAAATCTGCTTACATTTTTTTTGCAGTAGTAGAACATTTTTGGCTTTCAGTAACTATCCTCGATTATTAAAAATAAGGAAACCAAAAAATAAAACAAAACAAAAACAAATAAGGAAAGCACATAAAAATATTTGCTAAATAACAATGTTAGCCAAACTGTCAGAAATATTTTTCACTTTTGGATAAATCAGTTTGGATAAATCACTTTAGAATCCAGAATACTATAATAGTCTTTCAGGGTCAAAGCCTTAAAAATCTAAAATCCTTATGCATTATTTAAAGCAAGCCTTCTATTTCTCCAGGTAATTTCATACTATTTTTTTAATTTGTTGTTTCAGTTTTTACTGGTTTGGGAATTGCTTCCCTTCCTTCTCTTCTATCATATTTTCTTGATCTTTTCACATTTCTCTTCTTCTGGTTACTCTCTTTAAGTAATTATTCACTTTCCTTTATAACCTGATCAATAGCCCACTGTGAGATAATTTACAGGTCTTGTGAAATATCTATCCATGTGTATACTTTTTTAATGTAATAGATTTAAGAGATATGCAGCTTGAAAGATAATCTTCAGCAGATGCATTTTATATTAAACATTAGCACTGCTTGCTTTCTGACACTGAGTACCCCCACCTCGACCTTAACACCATTTTCGCTACCACCAAACTTGCATCTGTCTCTGCATGCCTCACAAATGCTAAAATGTTCCCCAATTGTGGTCTCAAAAAATCGTGTAGGTTTCGTAAAATTTGCGGTTTTTTAAAAAGGCAAATGTATTGCCAAATGTGGAAAGTTAGAAAGAAATTAATCGTTCTAGTCCAATGAGATGTTTTTGTTGATTATGGTACTTTGTCAGTAGGGATTAAGTTCTGAAAGGTTCATAATAATTCGTGACTACTAACCTTACCCATAAGACAATATTTTCACAAAAGGAGAATGGGTGGAACGAACTAAGTATCCATTCATTAACTTAACTTTGCTGTTTATTTAATAAATTCTCATTTAGCATTTTCTACGTGCCTGCTGCTAATAGGCACTTACTGCCATACACAATCCTAGCAGGTAAGAGAAGCCTGAAGATTTTCGTTTGGGATTTTGAAGTACATTTTTATTTTTATTTTTATTTTTTAAAAATTTTTAAATGTTTATTTGAGAGAGAAAAAGAGAGAGACAGGGGAGGGGCAGAGAGAGAGAGAGAGAGAGGGAGACAGAGGATCTGAAGTGGGCTCCGTACTGACAGCAGAGAGACCAACGTGGGGCTCGAACCCACGAACTGTGAGATCATGACATGGCCTGAGCCGAAATCGACATTCAACCACTGAGCCACCTGAGCCACCCAGGCGCTCCTGAAGTAAATTTTAAAAAGGCACTCTTTACAGAGGTGTGGGCAAGGTTAAGAAAAAACAACAATGGATTTCTCAGGGCTCCTGTAGCCATGAGGGCACGAGGAGGGGATGCCTCCACACTGGGGCTCTGGCCTGTAACCTCAACAACAATGAAGGCACAGCTGCCTCACTTCCTCTGCCTCCCACCATCTCCTGCCTGTGCTTCCCATAGGCTGGGCTCCAGCGAAACTGGAAAGGAGGAGCCCAGGTGATGGAGCCTGTAGGGGTCAACTTTCAGGGGCACAGAGCACAAAGAAAAGCAGAAAATAGAAAGTCGGAGTTGGCAACAGAATAGCCAGAATGGTGCTGAAGATAGGACATGAATAATAAAA
Source organism: Panthera uncia (assembly GCF_023721935.1). Classification (NCBI taxonomy): domain Eukaryota; kingdom Metazoa; phylum Chordata; class Mammalia; order Carnivora; family Felidae; genus Panthera; species Panthera uncia. Next base: position 44,899,037 of record NW_026057576.1, read on the forward strand.
GGGGCTCACAGATGGGCCAGATAGTTGGATATGTAAATAAATATAAGCAAATGATTTCCATGTTGTGTGAGAGTGCTCTCCGGGAAGAAATTTCTTAGTAGTGACACAAAGCAGGCAGGAATTCATTTCCACCCACTGGGTCCGTGTAAGCTTTACTGAGAGTCAAAGCAACCAGACCTCCGGGCACACTGAGCAGAGAACACTGAGCCTGGAGAACACCAGCATTGAAGGCATAGGCAAAGGATTGAGCAAGACAAAAAGCAAGACAGAAAAGTAACAGAGGCAAGAGGAATTATTCTCACTGCTGCTAAACAAGAACAGAATTTCAAATAAGGACAGAGAAACGTCATCAAATATCACAGATGGGATCAGAAAAGAGTCTTTGAGCTTTGGGGATCTGGGAGTCATTGACAAACTTTTTGTGTCCCATACAGGGCCACATGTCTCCAAGATACCGCCAACATAGGGACACATCCCCATTGCTTACCCATGAAAGCAAGTTCCAAAGTCATGGGCAAGCTGCAGAAGTCTCCAGACTCTGATTCTACATACAGCTCAGAGCTGCAGGGAACCCCTGGGTTGGAAAACATTTATGATGACATAAGCATGTAGGGTATGATGAAGGCCAAGTGGTGAAGGGGGGAAGTGGCAGTGATCTGCATGGCAGCTAATCACATTCAACAGAAGATACATGATCAACTCTCAAATCCCATAAGTCATGCAGGGCTGTGCATTCCCAAGTTAAAGTTCCAGGCTATTTGGGGGAAAAGCGTTCAGAGATGCCGGTCCTAAATTGAAAGTGCCCGCTCAGTTCCTCAACTCCTCAAGTCCTACTCTTGTCCTCAAAATTCTACAAACCACGAGCTTTGAAAGGGTTTCCCTCACTCGAAGGTGAGTAATCGCTGTAAAAGGACCAGCATGGAATTAGGCAAAACAATTCACTTACCAAAAAAACCATGAAGTTTTTACTACAAATTAAAGTCACAGAGTGATTACCTAATGCCAGTGAAATAAGCCAGGGAGCAAAAGAACATTTTATACCATCTTCATTCTTCATGATTTCAGCAAAATTAAATAGGCAGCAAAGTGTAGTGGTTTAATACATGGACTTTCATCCAGACTCTGTGGTTTCCACCCTGACGTTGCTGTTTATTGGCTGGGTGACCTGGCAAGTTGTTTATCATTTCTGTGTCTCGATTTCTTTATGGGCAACATGGAGAAGACAATACTACTAGCTACTTCATACGTTCTTGAGAAGAAAGATATCATTAAAGTGCATGATTACAAGGATGATTCAAGTGCATAGGAAAATACTTGGTAAATACTGAGTACAACTTCAATATAAGCATTTTCATTTATTTGGATCCAATTTGAAATGAAAGCTCAAAATAAAAATAAAGACTGAAAAAGAGAGTTTATGACAACATAAAGTGAAAATGGGGTCACAGAATATAGAAATCTTTTTTAAAGTTTATTTATTTATTTTGAGAGAGAGAGAGAGAGAGAGAGAGAGAGAGAGAGAGAGAGAGAGGAGGAAGGGCAGAGAAAGAGGGAGAGAGAGAACCCCAAGCAGGCTCCGTGCTGTCAGTGCACAGCCCAATGCTGGGCTCAATCCCGCTCATGACCAAGCCAAAGTCAAGAGTCGGACACTTAACTGACTGAGCCACCCAGGATCCCCAAGAAAGAAATATTTTTTGAAAGGTAAACAAGCCATTGCAGAAATTATAAGCTGGCATGGTAAGTGCAGAAATGTTGAAAACAGGTAAAGTGGACCCTCATGGGCATTAGGAAGTAATTTTAAAAATCAAATAAATGTCTTAAATTTGTTACAGGTAAAAGGCATTTAGGGTTTCTTTCATGTTATGTATATGCACTTATGGGGAAATCATATGCTTTGGATCTTTTCACATTTCTTTAAACGCACGCTTGAAGGCCTTTCTTTTCAATGTTAATAAGCTCTTTTCCTGAACCTCCATCAGTAAAATGAAGGAAGAGGAGAGCCAAGTCGTAATCAATCAGTGGAGACACTAAAATCATCACATTTTTAGGTCAATGCTTTCTCTTTTTCATCACTGGCAGCTTATTAATATGTTTAATTTTAACTTTACCTTTTCAACATAGATTAAAGAAATAAGTGAAATTAGTAGTTTTCATCTAAACACAATGTTTCTGATTAGTAAGAGGCATTGCTAAGTTAAAGAAAACACTTTCTGTCTGGAGGGACACAACTGCCTTGAATGCAATTTATTTGTTATTTTTCCAACATCACATAATGCGGTGTCGTGTATTTTACTGATAACATCTTATTTTGAGTTTTGCTTGAAAAGATTACCTATTAATTATTAAAGTGGGGTAATAAAATTTTTAAAAAGGTTATGTTTGCCTGTTCTTTATACCATTTTTTACACCTATTTTTTTCACACGTGCATTTTAATTTTTAGAACATTGTTTTATTTGTACTTTTCTATGGCATTACACAGTTAGTCTCAGATTCATATCTGAGTTTAAGAATTTTAAAAGACCATTAAGCTAGTTTCAATTCATTATTAAAATGTGATGCTTTACCTTTTAAGCATTCTTACTTAAAACGTGAATAATGAAAAACCATCTATAATACAAATATCTTAATTTTGGAAATAGTCCGTGACTGTTGTTTTCCAATAATGTGGCATACTCTGCTTCGTAATGTGTGGTGTGTGTTTGTGTGTTTACATGCACATACATGCTTGAAATTTAGAAACAACTGGGACCCCAAAGTGATTTTTGTCAAAAATACCTTTGAAAAGGTTTGAAGGTTTGTTTTTAGCCACCAAAAGAGAATTCTGTTTTTCTATAAAGCATACTAAGTACCACACAAATGAAGTTAAACATATTACCTGATTTTCAATATAATTAAGAAAAAATAAGGATACAACACATAAAACTCTTGAACATCCAGTGAATGAGTAAATATCATTGAGTGTAAATAATGTTTATGGGGTCAGCTTACTCGGCTGCAAATCAAGAAAAGTTATATACTTAAGCAGAGTCAACCATCAGTAAAGACTTTCTGGAGGAGGTAAGTTTGTTGGAGTTTGTGAATAAAAGGCAGGGAAGACATCCCTAGATCCTGTCTTCTTTCCAACTGGTATTTGAATCAATGTGAGTAGGTAAGATCACCCAGCAGAGTGTGAACTGGAGGCAAATTGAGACGTTTGAATTGGAAGCAAAAGAAGCCAGTGAAGCAACCCAGGAGAGAGATACATTCTTTTAAAAACGGGTAACACGGACACTATAGCAATTAAGGAGGGATAGCTAGTGAAATGGGGCAAAACTGAGAAAAAGCAGTACCTTGGAGGAATAATGCTGGGGCAAAAAAAACACGTGGAGCCAAGGGCAAACAGATTTTTAAAAAGGAACCAGTGTTCAGCCTGTCAATGCTATAGAAAGTTCAAGGAGAGAAATTCACCCACCAATGGATAATTTGGAGGACACTGGTGATCTTTACCAAAGTAAAGAACAATTGATGGTATTAGAAGCCATATTGCAGGGTGATCAGCACAAGTAATTAACAGTGAGTAAAACAGGGAAATAGAGACCGCTATTACAAACTATTCTCTCTAGAAATCTGGCTGCAAATGGAAGGAAATAACCAGGGTATGGGAATAGGTCACATGATCTTGGAGTAAACATTGGGTCACAATAAAAGTAATAACATTATTGTTTTCAGGTACTCACAGCCTTTTCAGCATTTTAGGAAGTCCCTGAAAATGTATCCTTTCCATTCATAACCCTAGTCCTTGAGCTATATGGAGTCCACTCTTGCCCCCACCATGTGTATGCCAGACCAGTTCTCTCAGCTTGAACGGCACATGTTTTCTCTCCTACTTTGGTTCCTTTTGCTATCGCTGTTGTGTGGTGTCACCAGTTGCTTTTCATTTAAATGTATAATGTGACTTAGGTCATTGGTCTTCTCCTGCCTCATTTCTGACGTGTGCTCTCTTCTGCCATGTGTTTAATTTCTGCTCTAAAAGCACCTTTCTGAAGTGGGGAAAAAATTTTTACCCTGTGTTATTCTATCTCTATTGCATAGACAGAGTAGCTTGGATTATTTTCCTGATACTATTGTGACATTATTTAGTTTTTAGTTTTTAATTTTATTTTAATTCCAGTGTAGTTAGCATGCAGTGTTATATTAGTATCAGGTGTACAATACAGTGATTCAACAATTCTGTTCATTCCTCAGTGCTCATCATGATAAGTGTACTCTTCACGTGTAGTCATCAAGTGTACATCGAGTGCACTCATCACGATAAGTGTACTTTTAATCCCCACCGTCTATTTCACGTCTTTCACCCCCCGCCCCTGTCTCCCCTCTAGTAACTATCAGTTTGCTCTCTATAGTTTTTTGGTTTTTTTGGTTTGTCTCCTTTTTTCTTTTTTCATGTGTTTTGTTTCTTAAATTCCACATATGAGAGAGATCATATGGTATTTGTCTTTCTCTGACTTGTTTGATTTAACATTATACTCTTTAGATTCATCCATGTTGTTGCAAATGGCAGGATTTCATTCTTTTTTATGGCTGAGTAATAGTCCATTATATACAATATATATTATATATATAAATTATATATTTATAATAAATTATGATAATATATAATATAAATATATAATATAACATACAACATATAAAAAATTATAATTATAAAGTGTATATATATATATATATATATATACATATAAAACACCTCTCCTTTATTTATTCATCTATCAATGAACACTTGGGCTGCTTCCATAATTCACTGTTGTAAATAATGCTGCAGTAAACACAGGGGTACATATATCTTTTCAAATTAGTGTTTTTGCGTTCTTTGGGTAAACACCCAATAGCAGAATTACTGGATCATTTGGTAATCCTGTCTTAATTTTTTGAGGAAACTCCATTCTGTATTTCTCAGTGGCTGCACCTGTTTGCATTCCTACCAGAAGTCCGTGAGTATTCATTTTCTCCACATCCTCACCAACACTTGTTGTGGTTTTAATTTTAGCCATTCTGACAGATGTGAGATGATATCTCACTGTGGTTTTGATTTGCATTTCCCTGATGATGACTGCTGTTGATCATCTTTTCATATGTCTATTGGCCATCTGTATGTCTTCTTTAAAGAAATGTCTGTTCATGTCTTCTGCCCATTTTTTAATTGGATTGTTTGCTTTTTGGGTATGGAGTTGTATAAATTCTTTATTTATTATGGATACTAACCTTTACTGGATATGCCATTTGCAAATATCTTCTCCCATTCAAACGGTTGTCTTTTAGTTTTGTTGATTGTTTTCCTTGCTGTGCAGAAATTTTTTATTCTGATGTAGTCTCAATAGTTTATTTTTTGCTTTTGTTTCCCTTGCCTGAGGAGACATATCTAGGAAAATGTTGCTACAGACTGTGTCAGGGAAATTACTGCCTGTGCTCTCTTCTAGGATTTTTGTGGCTTCAGGTCTCACATTTAGGTTCTTAATCCATTTTGGGTTAATATTTTGCGTATAGTGTAAGAAAATGGTCTAGGTTCATTCTTGTGCAGGTAGCTGTCCAGTTTTCCAAACACCATTTGTGGAAGAGACTGTTTTTGTTTTTTCCCATTGCATATTCTTGCCTCTTTCATCAGAGATTATTTGACCACATAATCATGGGTTTATTTCTGGGCTCTCTATTCTGTTCTAATAATCTATCTGTCTATTTTTGTGCCAGTGCCATACTGTTTTGATTACTAGAGCTTTGTAGTATACCTGGAGATTTGGGATTATGATACCTCTAATTTTGCTCTTCTTTTTCAAAATTGCTTCAGTTAGTCAGCGTCTTTTGTGTTTCCATATAAATTTTAGTAGAATTTGTTCTACTTCTGTGGAAACTTCAGTTGGTATTTTTATAGGGATTGCATTGAATCTGTAGATTGCATTAGGTAGTTTGGACATTTTTAACAATATTTCTTCTAACCCATGAGCATGGACTATCTTTCCATTTGTTTGTGTCATCTTCAATTTCTTTCATCAGTATTTTCAGAGTATGAGACTTTCATCTCCTTGTTTACATTTATTCTTAGGTATTTTATTATTTTTGGTGCAACTGTAAATGGTATTGTTTTCTTAATCTCCTCTCTCTCTCTCTATGCTATTTTATTATTAGTGTATAGAAATGCAACAGATTTCCTTATATTGTATTATTTAGTTTTTTTTGTAGAGGCTTTAGGGTTTTCTATATATAGTATCATGTCACCTGCAAAGAGTAAAAGTTTCACTTCTTCCTTACCAATTTGGATGCCTTATATTTCCTTTTTTTATCAGATTTCTGTGGCTAGGATTTCCAGTACTATGTTGAATAAAAGTGGTGAGAGTGGACATCCTTGTCTTAATCCTGATCCTGGGAGAAAAACTTTCAGTTTTTCACCATTAAGTATGATATTGACTGTGGATTTTTCATATATGGCCTTTATTATGTTGAGGTATATTTCCTCTAAACCTACTATGTTGAGGGTTTTTATGATGAATGAATGTTATAGTTTGTCAAATGCTTTTTATGCATCTATTAAAATTATCATATTATTTCTATCCTATCTCTTGCAAATGTGATGTATCATGTTGATTGATCTGTGAACATTGAACCACCCTTGCATCCCAGGAATAAATCCCACTTCATCATGTCGAATGTGGTTTTTTAAATGTATTATTGGATTTGTTTTGCGAATATTTTGTTGAAGATTTTTGCATCTATGTTCATCACAGTTATTGGTCTGTTGTTCTCTGTATTTTGTGGTATGTTTATCTGGGTTTGGTATCAAGGTAATACTGGCTTGATAGAATGAATTTGGAAGTTTCCCTTTCACTTTTATTTTTAAGACTAGTTTGATAAGATTAAGTATTAACTCTTAAAATGTTTGGTAGAGTTCACTTGTGAAGCCTTCTGGTCCTGGATTTTTGTTTGGGAGGTGGGGGTTGATTGCCGATTCAATTTCATTGCTGGTAATCAGTCTGTCCAAATTTTCTATTTCATCCTGATTTAGTTTGGTATGTTGCATGTCTTTAGAAATTTATCTATTTCTTCTAGGTTGTCCATCTGATGGCATATAATTTTTCATGGTGTCCTTTTACAATCCTTTGCATTTTTGGGGTGTCAGTTGTTATTTCCCCTCTTCCATTTCCTGATTTTATTTGAGCCTCTTTTTATTTTATTTTATTTTATTTTATTTTATTTTATTTTAATTTTATGGGTCTGGTTCAAGGCTTATGCCTTTTGTCGATCTTCTCAAAGAATTAGCTCCTGGTTTCATTCATCTGTTCTATTGTTTTTTTGTTTCCACTTCATTTATTTTTGCTCTTTTATTTCCTTCCTTCTACTGATTTAGGGTTTTTGTTTGTTTTTCCTTTCCTAGTTCCTCAGGTGTAAGATTAAGCTGTTTATTCAAAATTCTTTTCTTGCTTCTTGAGAAACTTCCCTTTTAGAACAGCTTCCCTTGCATCACAAAGATTTTGGACCACTGTGGTTTCATTTTCCTTTGTTTTCATGTATTTTTTTAAGTTTATTTATTTATTTTGAGAGAGAGACAGAGAGAGACAGAGACAGAAGGAGAGTGAGAGAGGGAAAAGCATGTGTGAGTTGGAGAGGGGCAGAGAGAAAAGGAGAGAGAATCCCAAAAAGGCTCCACACCATGAGATCGTGGCCTGAGCCAAAATCAAGAGTCGGACACTTAACAAACTGAGCCATCCAGACACCACATGTGCCCATGTATTTTTTTAATTTCTTCTTTGATTTCTTGGTTGACCCATTTATTGTTTAGTAGCATGTTATTTAACTTACATGTACAGATTTTTTTCTTGTGGTTGATACCTAGTTTCATACCATTGTGGTCAGGAAGGATGCTTGGTATGACTTCAATCTTTTTAAATTTGTTGAGACTTGTTTTGTGGCCTAATAAGTAATGTATTCTGGAGAGTGTTCCGTGTATACTTGAAAGTATGTGTATTCTACTGTTCTAGGATAAAATGTTCTGAATATATCTGGTAGAGCCATCTGGACCATGATGTGACCCAAAGCCAATGTTTCCTTGTTGATTTTCTGTTTGGATTATCTATCCATTGATGTCAGTGGGGTGTTAAGGTCCCCTACTATTATTGTATTACTATTGATTAGTTTATTTATGTATTTGAGTGCTTTCATATTGGGTACATAAATATTTACAATTGTTATATCTTCTTGTTGGATTGTTCCCTTTTATGATTATATAATGCCCTTCTTTGTCTCTTATTACAACCTTTGTTTTAAAGTCTATTTTGTCTGTTATGAGTATTGCTACCCCAGCTTTCTTTTCACTTCTATTTGCATGATTTTCTTTCCCTTCACTTTCAATCTGCATGTATCTTTAGGTCCGAAATGAGTCTCTTTTAGGCAGCATTTAAATGGGTCTTGCTTTTTTTGTCCATTCTGTCACCCTATGTCTTTTAATTGGAGCATTTAGTCCAATAACATTCAAAGTAATTATTGATAGGTATGTACTTATTGCCATTCTGTTACTTGTTTTATGTTTGTTTTTGTACTTCTTCTCTGCTCCTTTCTTCTCTTGTTATTGTCTCACAGTTTGCTGGCTTTCTTTAGTGACATACTTGAATTATTTTCTGTCTCTTTTTTTGCATATCTATTACTGGTTTTTGATTTGCGGTTGCCGTTAGATTTGTATATAACATCTTATGCACATAGCAGTATATATTAAATTGATAGTCACTTAAATTTTAGCCCATTTTCTCTCCCCCCCATTTCAAGTAGATGGAATCATACATTAACACCCTTTTATTTTGTGAATCCCTTGACTAATTTTTATAGATATAGTTTCTTTTTTTTACTGATTTTGTGTTGCCTACTTTTCTTACTCCTACTTCCCTTTCTACTCAGAGTCTCTTTTAACTTATAGAGCTGGTTTAGTAGTCATGAATTCCTTCAATTTTTGTCTGTGAAACTCTATCTCTCTTTATATTCTGAAGGATAACTTGGCTGGATGGAGTATTCTTAGTTACACGTTTTTTTTTTTTTTTCCTTTCAGCACTTTGAATATAACATGCCACTCCCTTCTGGCCTGAAAAATTTCTGCTGAAAAATCAACTGATAGCCTATGGGGTTTCCCTTGTATGTAACTGTTCACCTTTGTCTTGCTGCTTTTAAATTTCCCTCTTTATCACTACTTTTTTGTCATTTCAATTACTATGTGTCTTGGTGTGGCCCTCCTGGGTTGATTTTGTTGGGGGCTCTCCTTCCCCCCTGGAGCGAGATTTTCATTTCCTTTCTCAGATTTGGGAAGCTTTCAGCTATTATTTCTTCAAATGAACTTTCTTCCTGCCCTCTTTTTCTCTCTCTTCTCCTGCTGAGAATTCTACAATGCAAATGTTAATATACTTGATAATGTTACTGCATTTCCTAAGTGTAGGTTCATTTTTTATTGTTTTTTTTTTTCTCTTGTTCATCTTGCTTGCTTTCCATTACTCTGTTGTTCAGGTCACTGATCCATTCTTCCACTTCCTCTACTCTACTATTTTTCCATCTAGTGCATTTTTAATTTCAGTTTTGAGTTCTTCACCTCTGATTGGTTCTTTTTTATGTTTTCTATCTCTTGGTTGAGCACCTCACCGAGGTCTTCCACTCTTTTCTCAAGTCCAGTGAGTATCTTTATGACAATTACTTTAAATTCTTTATAAGCCATATTATTTATGTCCATTTCATTTATCTATCTTGCTGTGCCTTTGTACTGTTCTTTCATTTGGGACATCATCTTCAGTCTCCTCATTTTGTGTAAATCTGTGTCTTTTTCTACATGTTAGGGAAGTCAGCTATGTCTCCTGCTGTTGAAAGTGGTCTTTTGAAGAAGAGGTCTTGTAGTGCCCTACAGTGTAATGTCCCCTGTTCATCAGAACCTGGAGTATCTCTTATGTGTGCTGCATGTGCCCTACTGTTGTGGCTGAGCTCCTTTTTTTAAAGTTTCTTTATTGAAGTTTATTTATTTTGAGAAAGAGAGAGTGCATGAGCAGGGGAGGGGCAGAGAGAGGAGAGAGAAAGAAACCCAAGTAGGCTCTGCACTGTCAGCTTGGAATTCATGAACCATGAGATCATGACCTGAGCCAAAACCAAGAGTCGGATGCTTAACTGACTGAGCCACCAAGGCACCCCATGGCTGAGCTTCTTTTACCTTTAGTTCAGTTCTCTTCAATGGCTTTTTTACCTCTTGTGGGCAGAGTTTGGTCCCTCTGATATTAGTGAGTTTGTCTGGGCCACCTTGGGCTTGAGTTTGAATCAGACCAGGTGTTTGCCAGAGATGCAATAACACCAAATTGCAGAATCTTTCCCCTATGTTGTCTCCTAGGAAACTTTTTTTAGTGGGTGGACCTTGCCTTCAGACCAGATGTCTGTCCCCAGCCCACTGCTAGGGCTGCACTAGGACTGGTGTGTGTAGTTATGTTCCTTTCTCCCCAGGGAAGGAATCACTTTGGAGTGAGGCTGGCTCCTGTCAGGGCTGCTTACACACTGCTTGACTTGTGATACTGCTTTGGATGGACTCCAGCCAAGGGCATAGAGGGGGTAGGTCCACAGGAGAGCACAGGGGCAGGGCATGCAGTGTTAACAATGTTTGCACAGGTCTGTGGCAGGAGGAGACCAGCAGCTGCCTGAGAAAACTCCTGTAGAGACCAGCCAGGTTGGAGGGGGTGGGGAGATCAGCAGAAGTGTGTGTGGGCAGGGCACACTTTAGCAAGCTAGGTGGAGGGGATTGCTGTTGTGCTGGTTCCTGCAGGTGTTCATGTATTTAGGCTGGATGGCAGGGGAGGGAAATTCCTGCCAGCTCTTTTATTCTCAGATAAGTCTCCCAATGATCTCTTCCCCTCCATCACATGCTCTGAGATTAGTAAACACATCTCCATCCTATACCCCAGTCATTTTTCAAACCACTGTTTCTATGCTGTATCTCCAGGAGGCTGTTTGTTGTGCTTTCTCTTTAAGGGTGGAGACTGTTTCCTCTTGCCCTCCTTGTTCTCCAAGAGCTGAGCCCCCTTATTCTTAAAGTTCCAGGAGTTAAGCCCTGCTGATTTTAAGAAGTAGCAAATTTAAGTCCCTCTGGTTTTCAGAGCCAAGTGTTATGGGGATTCATCTTCCCCATGTGAGTTCCCTGTGACTGAGGCGCCTAGTGTGAGGGTGTATTTTTCTCTCCTCTCAGCATTCATAGTGTCCCTCCCTTCCACGGACCATCTGTTTAGTTCCCAGTCACACCCCTGCCCTTCCTACCTTCCTTGATGTGGCCTCTTCTCTAAATTTAGCTATAGATAGTCTGTTCTGCCAGGCTTTGAGTTATTTTCTAGGTTGTTTACACTGATGTGGGTGTTACCTAGTTGTATCCATGGGATGAAGTGGTTTAAGATCCTCCTATTCTGCCATCTTCCCCAGAAGTCCCCTACTGTTACATCATTTTTAACCTCTTCTCTTCTAAGTTCTCAGGCAAAAGATGTTGGAGTAAATAGAGTCACAAAATAGTCCAAGAAGCACATACTGATGCAGTATGTGTGGAACAGAGAAACTTGGATAAGCAAATTAGAAGTAATTCCATGGCCTATCAGAGCACAGAGTAAGAAGCAAATTGGAAATGGCTGGGGACAGATGGATTGAGAACATTTATGCATTTCTTGGGTTTTGTTTAAAAAAAGCATTATGTTGGGACAGCTGGGTGGCTCAGTAGGTTAAGCATCAGACTCTTGGTTTCGGCTCAGGTTATGATCTCATGGTTCGTGGGTTGGAGACACATGTTGGGCTCTGTGCTGGCAGTGCAGAGCCTGCTTGGGATTCTTTCCCACTCCTTCTTGACCCTTCCCCTGCTCTCACTCTCTCTCTCAAAACGAATAAACTTAAAAAAAGAGAGTGGTATTTTGAATGTGTATTGCTTTGGGAGGAGAATTAGGAAGAAGAGATTTTTCTCAATAAGTCCCTGTATTGCCTAACACACTGTAGTGAGTAGGTACTCAATTTGTGTTTGGAGGCCAATTTACCCTAAAAGACCCAAATATTATACTGACTGAATGAGCAAATTAAAGTACAAATAATTAAATATCTAGCTAATAAAGTTACATCAAATAAATCAAAGTTTACAAGTCCCAAACACTTCAGAAGAATTTCAGAGTCACTACTACTTGACAGGCTAAAACAATATCAGTTCATTCTCATTAAAATACTGAAATCAAATCTTGTTAGCTTTTTTAATAACATGAAATTAAATGTTTACTTTTCGGAATTTGTTGTTATTACTCACTAAAGAAAATTAACTGTTTCATTATTTATCATTAGTGGCACATTTATGCAATGTGACTAGTTGACATGTTTTGTTTTTCATCTTTGAAAGATTAACAATGAATAAGACTTCTTTCGATCAATAGACCCTTATATTTATATGTGAAATGGTCCACAGAATCTAATTTATGCTATTCTTGAATGAACATTACTTAGCACTTTCTTCCTAAAACCTTTTTATATTCTTATAAAATTCTTACCCAGATGATTTATTCTTTGCTGATTAAAAATGAAGATGACCATAAGTTTATTAATTGTTAGATTTATATCTGCAACCTGAAAGTGAGTGAATCAAATGTAAATTCCATGTCATATGCAAATGTAAAATAGATTTATATAATCTAACAAATTTACCAACGAAACTTAATGGTATGCACTAAAAATTATTTTGCAGCACACACAACATAAAATTTACATTGTAAACCAAGGTACTACCTGCAACTCATATATGCATAGGAACATGTCTGTAGCCACCAAGCCACTCGAATCCTCCCATTACATATATAGAGTTTTGCAGTACGGAGAAAGCACTGCCATTTCCCTGAATGAAAATTCTTAACTTTAAAACACAAAAACAAACCAAATTCTATCACACACAAAAGCTTAAGAGCGAGAAGCCCTAAAGGTCACCAAGCTTGCACAAAATTCAAATATTGCGTGGATACACACATCTTCTGGATTACGCAATGCGGTGATCATTCTAGTATTATAGTACATGACGGCCAATGTTCTCAGAATTGTACTTGCAGTTTTCGCACTTTCCTCGTCTTTGCATTAATTTTGCTATGTTTGCTTTAGAAGTAGACAGAGGCGATAATTCACTTAGATGATACCTCGCTTATTTGGAGCAAGTAATTTCATACTCCGTGAAAATGAAAATATTGTGGTTATGAGACTTTTAGTCAAAATCAAGATGTATTGTTCAAAAACAACTCAAATGAAGCTCTATAACTTCATAGTTATCCAGCCAAAGGGTAGTTTGGTTTCATGGATAACTATGTTAATGATCATTTTTAATTTTCCTATTATTAGTGTAGCTTTATATTTAGAAGAGCTAGTGAATAAAATAATTATCCATCCTGAGTTCAGTGCTTGTCTCTCTAACTGTCCTACATAAAATCTTTAGACAGAAAAAAAAATGAAAGCTTTGTAGAACAAATGAATTAATTGTGAAATTAATTGGGCCATGTTTCTACTTTTAAAAATCAAGTTACATTTTAGTAAGTCTGTGAAAACTTTTACCAAAAAAAATCTTTAATCAGGCTGAATATACTAATATAATCAGCTCCCTGTATTTTTTGAAAATCGTTTCTTCATTTTATGAAGGATACTTAACTTATTATAAAGAAAAATATTAATAAAATAATGGTGAAATATTTAATATGATTTTCTATAGATGAGAAATATCATTGACATCGTAGTGACACGAATACATTTTGCATTAGCTTTTAGATTGGAAGGCTCAATTTCCAGAAATTTCATATTAAGAAAATGTTCAGTTCCTACAAATACTAAATCCACAACAAAAAGCATAAGAAAGTATGCTTTGTACCCAAACTGGACGATATTTCACTCATCATTTTTTTTTTGCTGATTTTTAAATCTTGCTTTAATATTTGCATCACAGCACTAGAGGAATTAAGTGAGACACTGCAGAAGAATTTTGCAACACTGTAAAATACTTCCACACTTTTTTTTTAAGAATGGAATCAGAGTGTCGTTTTTGTGCCCTCTAATTAAGTAAACACATCATAGTTATTTATTTATTTTTTTGTGAGCTTCATGGTGCTGAGAATTAGAATGCTTACTTTAGATATTAAGATCAAGGTTATGGCGTACAAAGACCCAGAGCTGCTACAAAAGGAGGAAGGAGAGAGGGAGAGAGAATTTATTTCTTGTCAGAATATCTATCTTGTTTCTTACGTGGCTACATATGGTGCTTTAATTTTCCTCCTTCAAATTTGTTTTCTTACGTGATCTCTGTAGAACATGTTCTCAGAGCAGCACTTTCCTAACAATCTCCTGCATTATCACATGCCCTGAAAATGTGATGTCTGGAATACTTTAACACTCCCACATACACAAATGTAGAAAATAAATAACCCACTATATTCATATTGTTAGGGTGCAACAACTCATAAATATTTATTGAGACAGTAGGTACAGCTTTGAAATGAGAGTGTGGTTTTAAAATTGAAGTCAATCTGAGTTGTGTTCTGTGTCAATACTCAATTGCTGAATGACTGTGGCCAAGTTTATCATTCTCACCCCTGCTACCTCTCTGTCTTCCTGATTTAATTCTTACTTTAAGTACAGTATAAAGCCCCGAGCTCAGTAACTACTCACTGAATGTATTACTATATAAACATATCCCAGAGTTCTCATCCATGTAAGAAAAATAGGTACTATAACAGATACAACTGAAGTTATCTGTTCAATGTCTCTGAATGAAAGAACCAGGAATTTCTGGGGAGGAATGACACTTCACAGTTGATGGGACTGGATCACGAAGGTTCAGATGGTAGGTAAGGAGTTTGGCTGCTTTCTTAGGCAACTTGGTGCACTTTTTAGAGTGTTGTCTTCATTTATACTTTATCTGTTACTCGATCAGGTGTGCAAACCCAGGGAGCAGTAGTATTGGGCAAAGGGAGTGAGGCAGGGGAGGAGAGAGTTCCAATAAGAAAAGCATTTTTGGTCAGCTTAAACTGAAGAATTGCTTCATCTTGCAGAAAGTTCCTCCAAGAACTAGACTACAAATCAGGCCAGTTGTATCTAAAGGAAGAAATGGGGCAAAATTAATCCATGTGTTCCATGGGTCAAAGGTGTGTCCGAGGCTCATTAATTCTCTTGAACTTCAAAGTTAACTTGCAAACCAGAGCAAGACAAGTAATGTCTTTCACCCTACATTAACAGGGAGGCCCCAGAGCAGTGTGCAAAAAGTGGGCTTCCCTTGCCTCGGAAATTGTGTGGGTGTGGTGTAGAGAAGGCATATCCGTGAGGCTAATGCAGCCAGAATTATTGCCTGAAGTGACTAGACAGTCACTCTGGCCCTCATCTCAAGCTTTGAGAGAGAAGTCAAATTTCAGGAATTATGCTGCTGAGATTGAGGGGTTGTTTGCTCTTGCAGCATAACTTAGTTTCTCCTGACAAATACAGAAATTTCATGGAGAGAGGAGTGTTCCAATAATAAGAAAATTAGCATATGTGACATTGGCAGAGCAATTGTGTTGGTTAAGTAAGGAAACACGCTAGAATTTGGAAACATGGCACTTCATATTCTGCAGAAACAAAATATTTGGCAAAACTGTTGTGTGGTATGATTTGTAAAGTAGCACGTGTGTTTAATGAACTTGTAGCATCAGGAAGAGAGAGAACACACTGTTGAAAACATACATTTTGTGGAAATGGCTGTAATTGACATGATAGTAGAGGAGGTCCCTTCAGGAAAGAACTATCCAGATCAAAGCAGAAATGAAGAATAATCAAGAGATTCCCAAAATTGAGAGACTCCTAATTTTAGCATCAGTGACTTATTTGAGAACAAAAACAGAAGGTCTTAGCACGGCAAAACCCGATTAAGTCCTATTCTGTGACAAAGATCAGACTATGGAAATTGCCCTCACACCTACCGTGAAGCTCACACAGCTTAAACTGACTCAGGTAAAAGATCAAGCTAAGGAAACAGTTTCACTCAGCAGCTGGGTAACCTCTGAGGAGCCTCCTTCAAATTGAGAGAGAAGTAAGGAGATGAGAAAGCAGAGAAAAAAAACAGATCTACGAACTTTTTAAGAAAGAAATATTTGTGGGGTGCTTGGGTAGCTCAGTTGGTTAAGCATCTGACTTTGGCTCAGGTCACGACCTCACAGTTCATGGGTTTGAGCCCTGCATCAGGCTCTGTGTTGTCAGCACACAGCCTGCTTCAGATCCTCTGTCCCTCTTTCTCTGCCCCTTTCCACCCTCTCTCTCAAAGTAAATAAACAAACTTAAAAAAAAAAAAAAAGAAATATCTGTGAATGTGGTTATTGGCATGTGGAAGTAATTGGAATCAATTTGGCAAAACTGGACTGAAGAAAGAAACTCTGAGCCCGGACGAAAAACTCTTGTGGTGACTATTGGAGATTTAGGTTGACTCTTGAACCCCTTGCCTTTCTTGAGAATTTGTTACCTATGAAATCTGTTAAGCTATCAGGTAGAAAAAATTTCTGATGTGGTCCGAAAGGATTGAAGAAAAGAATCTCTTGCAGGGTGGAGTCAGGAGCCACGGAGTAAATTAGAAAAGGAAGAAGGCATCCCAAAGGAGGAGACTGTCATAGTCTCCCCAGAGAGTCTTCACGTTTGCTGTAGACCAGAGACTGCTGTTTGTCTCCATTCTTCTATTTCCCAAACAGGGGTGCTCACCGTCACCTGTTTGCCCCATTTCGTCATCGCGTATTGTGTAAATGCGGAGAAGAGGCAGAGAACTGCCATAGTTTTCCGTACCTCTGAGAGCTGTCACCCAGAGACTTCAGGCCTTGGTCTCAGTCTTGTGACTGGATGGAGTTTGGGGATGGAGTGCCGGCTGAGAGTTTCAGTGTTGGGATAAACTCTCTGTAGCACCTAAGTAGCAGCACGGCTTTGGCCGCTCCATTTCTGAAACTTTTTTAAGGTCATCAAATGCCTTTCGGATGCCTACAATCAGATAAACTATCCCTACGGCATCATTCAAAAAGCGTCTTGATTCCTCTCATGTGTCCTGAAGGTGTAGATGGCAATATAAAATAAAAATACCTGAAGGCCCTGGTTTCCTGGAACAGAGATTCTTATGGGGGAAACAGGCTGTAACCAATTTCTACAAATTGTATAATAATAATACATTTGTAAAACTGATATACCTAAATGTACGTACAAGTAGGTGGATGGATGCAGGTGTATAAAGGAATCAATCGATAAGTGCCATGAAGATAAATTAGGTAAAATGTGAGGACAGGAGCGAAAAGGGGGTCAGGGAAGGTCTCTTTGAAACTACAGTTGATCACATTTAACACATTGTTGACATTATAACTCTAATTTTGAAGTTTACGACATTATACTTGTTTATCTCTTTTACGTTTTTTTATGGAAATTTTTCCCAGGCATCTTCCCCTCCTCTTTGTTGTTTCACCTTAGCTCTGCCTTTCTCTGAATATTGGTGAGCTTTGGTGTTCTGTCCTTGACTTGTCTCCTTTTCTTTTTTCTTTAAAAATGTTTTATTTATTTTTGAGACAGCACAGTGGGGGAGGAGCAGAGAGGGACAGAGAGAGAGAGATCTACAGCAGGCTTTGTGCTGACAGCAGTGAGCCAGATGTGGGGCTTGAACTCATGAGCCAGGATACCATGACCTGAGGCGAAGTCAGAAGCTCAACTGACTGAGCCATCCAGGTGCCCTGACTTGTCTCCTTTTCTACCTCCATGTTCCCTCTCTGAGCAGCTGCATCATTTATTTATTCATTCATTCCACAAGTATTTTTGAACTGCTACTATATGTCAGGCACCGTGCTAGGCTTGGGGGGGGGGGTTGACATTTGTTCTCATAATGTTTACAGTAGAGTAGGAGATATAGACATTATGTAAATGATTACATGAATAACTATTTAAACAATTGTAACAAATGTTGCAAAGGAAAAGGGCAAGCTTCGCTGAGAGTATGCTAAGAACACCTAGAGAGGATGAGGTAGTGTGGGAGCTTTATAGACAGAAGAGTGTGTGCAAAGACCCTGTGGCAGAGAGGGACATTTCTGGACCAGCAACTTTGCAAAGGTAAGAATGCAGAATGCTTCTAATTCCCTTTTATCTCTGGCATTGGCACAGCATTTGGAGCAGAACACTCAAAAATTTTTTCTGAAGTAAATATCTTATATAAGTAGTAACGGGAGGAAAAACCCAGTAAGAAGGCAACTGAGAAATCAGCAAATATTATATATAGTAACACACATAGCAAATTTTATATGACATAACTTACTAATGAGAATGTTAATTCTTTTAGGGGCAAAATATTATTTAAAGGCAAGTGTTAACTTTATGAGTAACGCATGTGCTGTATAGAACTAAACTAATTCTCAAGTTCAAATTCAATTCTCATGCCTTATAAAAGAAATTATTTTTTCTTGCTATCTGAAATGAATGTATGTTAAAAAGAAATATGAGCTAGGTTTACTTATATAGTACTTCTAATATAAAATTGGGATTTATAGCCTACATTAATTATATAAGCTATAAAACAATGGTTCTGTGCCTTGGTTTTAAATTTCACTTCCACTCTATAGTACCACGATGATTTTTTTGTTGTTCTTCCTATTTTTTTTTTTTTTTTTTTTGGAAAGCCATAGGTAGGAAGAACAAATTTGAGAGTCCTTTATTTTCCCAATCTGAGACCTGCTTATCATTTTATACTGTGTAATAAAATTTAATTTAAAATTCCTTTTTATGTATTTATTACCTCAGCTAATCCTACCCTGGGACAATAGTATATTTATATCCTGCTTAATAGCGTAGTGTTTTACAGATACAGGTGGGGTTATATGTTTGCCAAGGTAAGTGAATATAGTAATCCTAACTTCTACATATCTCTTTGTGTTCTCTGCTTCCTGTCATTCCCACTGCCCCATCCTGACAGATAACCATCCTCTGGCTCCTAGACCTCTGGATAAGTGTCCACATTCCTGTTTCTGCAAGTAGTTTCATCACCTTGGCAACTAGAGTGATTACTTTTTGACATACACCTGAGAATGTTACTCCTCCTCTTGGAAAAGTTCAGTGGAGCCAGGAACAACGCACTCTGTATTGTAGAGAGGTGGGGAAAGGAGACCCACTGCAGTGAGTGGAGAGTGGGTGGAAAGAGCATGGGAACAATGAGACTGAAACTGGAGTCAATTGGCCAGGAAGGAAAGGAGAGAAAATGGGCAATGGCAGAATGATGGAACCAAGAGAAAGATGGGCTAATTATTAGAAGAAGGTCTTAGAGGATCTGACGGAATGAGAGAGAAGCCATAGGTGAAGATGTTAGTCTCAGAGAATAATGGATGGATAGGTTGAATGTTTATCTTGCCCATAGAAGAGAGAAAGAGTGAGAGATAATTGAATGATATTAGAAAACTGAAAAAAAGACAAAATGAGGAAGAATGTTGGATGATCTTTATCTTCCCATTTAACCAGGAGGCAAGAATTATATATTATATATATATATATCTAATATGACCCCATAACAAATGGCTGTTAAAATTCCATTAACTTTATTTTATAAGCTGAACAAAATGTTTAGTTATTTTGCCGAGACCAATACCAACAACTTCTTCAGGTGTCTTTCTCAGTAAACCTAAGTGATAATGAGCACAAACTATGAATATAATACAATTAGAAATGAATTATACACCTATGCCATTACCATAAAAAAATAATGATCACAGAAGTCAGGGTTATGGTCAAAGACTCTTGAGTCTAAACTGAAATTATGCCCAGATCAAATGTGGGACACTCATAAGGTCATTTAAAATAATTTTAATGATTATACTAATAGTTAACATGTTTTAAAAGCTTATTTTAGGATAAGCTTCTCTTTTGAAAGGGTAAAATTACTGCCATTTGTGTGATGCAAAAAAAATGAAACAACAAAGTCTGAATGGTGATGATGATAGATAGTAATAATATCATTTAAATTAGCATAAATCATTGGGAAAGTCTGATTATAAAAAGGCAAAGCAGTTTAGCACATGGTCATATTTCACATCATAAATGTGAAATATTATAATTCTATTATCTATTCTTTCTATGAAAAGTTAGCTCCTTCAGGAATGTCTTAATGAATAATAAAACTGACTTGATTTTTCCTACAACAGTCAACTTTTCTGTCACGCTATGAATGATTAATAATGACTGTATGCTCAATCGTTTCTTCTGCTCCAGATAAAAGTAGTATTCTAACATGAGATTTTTATTTTTTTAGTTGTATAGGGGGTAAAAAGATACTCTGAACATACAGAACAGCTGAAATAGAAAGAAAAAACGTCAATCAAAATCTCCCTTCTACTCAAAATAGTTATCTTCTAATACCTAGGCTTCGGTGGTTATTTTATCATGTTCTAGAAGAGATGGCATATTTTTTGCATGTGTTACATTATCTTCATTGGCATTTTTATATTATAATACAGTGAATTTGAAGTTAGAGCTAGACTTTTTCAATAAGTAAAGTTACCAATTCAAGAATATCTTAGCTGAATAAAAAATGACAACCCATATTTTTTAAAACTGTAGGAGTTCATGTATAAATGTTTCTCTACACATTTACAAGAACAGCATCCTTTGACAAAGGTCTAAAAATGCCTGTGAAAGCCAAACATAATAACATTGTTATTCTGCTACTTATTAACAGAACAACGCATCCTATAACAATTAGATATGAATATTGCAAACTGAATTTAATATTAAGCTGTCTTTGAAATGCCACTTTGCAGCAGGTTTTCAAATGCTTAAAGCACAGCAGGAGATTAACTCCGTCTTCAAATATTAAATCAAAACCTTTTTTTAACCTGATAAATCTTACTGAAAGCAAGGGCTCTTTTTCAGGAGAAAATTATTCAACTATCAGAAGAGAAAACTAAACTTCCAACTATTGCTGGCACATGGTCTGTTTTAACACTGAAATACAAAGATAGAAAGATTTATGATGGATGATAGAGAGATGGGTGGATGGATAGATGATAGATAGGTAGATAGGTAGATAGATAGATAATGGATAGATGCAACAGTAATCATACTTCTGAACTGGTTTCAACAAACACATGATTGTGTGCACTTTTTGTGACTGCAGCACAATTTTTGTCTAAAATTATAACTAAGCACCTCATCATTTAATTTTTGCTATATTTGCATATTACTTCCCATCTGCATAAGCTCATTGGAGGTGATACATTTCTTTGTATTCATCAGGGATGCCCAACATTTATTAGTTTGATAGTTCCTCATAAGATGTTACAGATACATCTATGCTCAGTATAAAGATACCTACAAGGTAATTTTCAACCTACGCACCTACCTACCTATCTACCTCCTATCTTCCCATCTAGCTAATTAATTACTGTCTACCTACGTATCCATCATAAATTTCCCCTTCTTCGCAAAGTGGAATTTCAGCCAAGGTGACAGTATTCAATTCTCTAATTCATCACATAAACTCTATGAGTCAGCTGTCCGTCACATTGCACGTGTCAAGAAAACTGTCCCCAAGCTGACTGGCAGCCTGATGTGGGTAGTTCCAGTACTCCATATTAATTAGCTCCCTGTGGAGCTGGAATTGTCTTATTAGACTGTTCCTAAAGAACCAACCACCAGGAAGCTTGAAATAACTATATTTCACTTGGATGACAGAAAAATGCAAAAATGCAATAAAAAAAACCCAGAATAAACATATTGCCAAATACTGTTAATGTTTTAAACAAGGAGTCATACGTAACTCATTTGAGTTTAGGGAGAATTGCTAATATAATGTTGCTAATCATCTAATGACACTATTTTTCTTTCTCTGGTTTTACTAATCTTTACTTCTAATTTTTTCTAACAGAGAAATGCCAAGCGTGAGCCAAATAAGAAATTATTTTTAAGTAGATGCTTATTTCCAAGAATTTATAATGAGATAATCAGTTTTATTTCTTAAAGCCAAACAGCTCAGTGATAGATAGTAACAACTCACCCCTAACTTATCAAATATAGAGAGGCAGATTCACTCTCTATACATGGTTATTTGCTTTCTTTATTTTATGAGCATTGCCACTCTCTTGAAAATTGAGTCTATAAATAATATGTAAGTGGAAATCTATCAGATGTTGCTTGTTTACTTGTATATTACTAATAATTCAAGATTTATATCTTGTATTTTAACAGAGGGCCTGATTAAATCACAGACTTACTGAATATAATTTTTCAATTCTATAGATTCGGCTAAAAAATTAAAGTTATAGAGGCTGAATAGATTTACTGGTTGAAATAAAATGCTACAGTGGAAATGTGAAAGTGGTTTCAGAGAACGTTAAACATGATTCCCAATCCTATAGCAAAAGCCATTATCAACTATATAACATGGGTCAGGTTCCTTAACCTTCAAGAGACCTCTGTTTCCTTATCTCTAAAACTGGGATATAGATCATATCATAAATTTCAAATTTAATAATATTTTAGTAGAATATTGAGTGAGATTTTCCACATGTCCTGGAATCGGCCATTCCTGTCCAATGCTCAGATGGAGAAAGTCTTCTCAATCAAAAATAATCCTGTATTTAGATTTTATTATTTAAGTTACCCCCTTTTACCTACCTTTAAAGCAGTCATGAGCTCTTTTAAAAAATAAAGTTTTTCTTTCTTAAGGTATTATTTTCCATTATTCTAAAAAAAAAAAAAGACATGTTCTGGTCTAGTCATTTATGGCATCAGAAGGAATCTCAGAATGGAAAACTGAAAAACTTCCTGGGCTATAGTTCACATTCTGATTAAATTTTCATTCTGATTAAATTATGGATGAGCACAAACTGCTTATTGATAAACAACATTGAAAAATAAAATGTATTTTGCTGACATCACAAAAAAGAGAGGCAGTTAGATAGCCTTCTGAACCTGAAAAGTCTTCTAGATCCAATTGTCAATATATAAGGACAGAGGAACATATCAAAGGATACCATGGGGACGCAATATGCAAAATCCAGAGAGAAGATACTCTACCAGAAGTATGGCTCGGTTTCTTCAACAAATAAATTACAACACAAAAGAAAGACATGGATGGAGATCTGTTTGATTAAAAGACACTTAAAACACATGTCAATCATTCATCATGTATGGCCTTCATTTGGTTTCTGGTTAAAATATATATGTGCTGAAGAAAAATGACAATGAGACAAACAGAAATTGAATAATACTTAGATATTTGATGATAGTAAAGCATTATTTATTAGGTTTTTAGACATGAAAATAAGAAAGTGTTTATATTAAAGAAATCTTTTATTTTAGAGATGTATACTAAAATGCATATGGACAAATTTATATGAGTGTGAGATTTGCCTAAACAGAATATGTAGCAAGGAGAAAAATAAGTGAGGGAAAGATGAAGCAAAATTGACCATGAGTTAATAATTGTTGAAGCGTGGTGATGAATACTTAGGGGATCATTAGAAGAGTTTGTTTACTTTTGTTTATGTTTATAATTTTCCATAGTAAAACATCAAAGAAATAACATCTGATCTTACAACATAGCAAATTTGTAAAAATTAATCATCTCAAACTTAGAAGATTCTCTAGTTTCTCAATTACAGTTTCCATCTGTGTTTGAGGGTGGCCAATTTAAAACATTCTGTCCTGATTTCTTACAGGCTACAAATATAACGTCATATTTTTCTGACTTTTTCCCAATATTGCTGGGTGGCAGTTATGGAATGGCAATGGGAGAGATCATTGTTCTACTGATACTTACTTACCAATAGAAACTATCAAGGTACAATGGAGTTAGGTGTAGACCAAAGTACATTAGTATATTACTCTTCCATTTTATTTTGACAATATACTCAACATAATAATTGCAAATGAATTGTAGAGGGAAAAAAAGAAAATGCATTATGAGACCAAAAATAAGTTATGTGATAATGATCCATAATTTTGAATTAGCTTCAATTACTAACTTTGTTTTCAGGTGAAACATACTAGAGGTAAGATTTAAGAGAACTAATCCAAAGCCGTTTTCTGTAAAAGATGGATCTTGGAGCAGATTTTGAAAAAAAGTTATAAATTCATGAAAAGGAAAAATTGAAGATAATATATAATATATATTTATATATATATATATTTTATATTAATTTTATAAATAATATTTTATATTATATATATAATATAAATATAAATATGTATATATTATATATATAATTTATATATATTATATAAATTATATAATATATACACACATATATATTACTGCTTAAAATGCAAAGTTTTTATAAGGCTAACATTAAACATAATTTTATGCCTATATTAACTTGGTTTCTAATTAATTAAAGATTGAGAAGGATTCAGAAGCTCCTTATTATTCAGACATATATAAATCTTATTTTAAAAACAGATTGAATTATGAGACACCTGGTGGCTTAGTCAGTTAAGCATCTCCTCTTGATATCAGTTCAGGTCATGATCTTATGGTTGTTGAGACTGAGCCCTGCACAGAGCCCACTTGGGATTCTCTCCCTCTCTCTCTCTGCCCCTTTCTCACGCATGCTCTCTCCCACTCTCTCTCTCTCTCTCAAAATAAATAAGTAAACTGAAAAAAAAATAGACTGAATTAGTTTCTTATTGCTGCTGTAACAACTGTACCACAAATTTATGGATTAAAACAATGTATATTGATTATCTTACAGTTCTCGGGGTTCAAAATGGATCTTACTGGACTAAAATTAAGGTGTTAACAAGGTGGTGTTCCTTTCTGGAGCCCTAGGGGAGAATCTGATTTCTTGTCTTTTTCAGCTTCAGGAGGCTGCCTGCTTTCTTTGGCTCATGACACCTTTACATCTCCAAAGCCAACAACGGCAGATTGAGTCTTTTTCACATAGCATCCTCTGACACAAGCTTTTTTCCCTCCCTCTTAGACATTTAAGGACACTTGTAATTATACTGGGTGTACCTGGATAATCCAGGATAATCTTCCTATTTGAAAGTCAGCTGAAGAGCAATCTTCATTCTATTTGCTACTTTAAATTTTCCTTTGCCACATAATCTAACATATTCACAGGTTCCAGGAATAAAGATGTCGATGGGGAGATCTCAAGGAGCCATTTTTCTGCCTACCATAGAGCCCAACTAAGCTCCATTATTTTTAGGGCTTTTTCCCCCCATAGATACTTCTTTTTCATAAATAGTTTATTGTTGTTTTATTCGTAGGAAAACATGGCTGCTTAAAATTAGTCATGTTGAGAAGTTCCTTCAGGTAACTCAAATAAAAAGATCTATAAAAGCCATTTTGAACGCATATCCAAACCCTGAGAAATGTTTACTGATGTATTCCAGTGACACATCTATAGTTTCAAAACACTGAACAAAGTACAACGGACTAAGGAATACCCTTACCTCAGCAGCATTTGTTTATGACTTAGGCATAATGTATGATGCAGCTTCTGCGCTGTGTGATTTAGCCAAACATCTAAAAGAAAGACATAACATTGCCAGAAGCCTATTCTAGGGTGTCAAAGCAGATTCAGGCCTTTGCATCAATGGCTGACAATCCCGGATCTTTTGCTGAAGAGGCTGTCAGAGCTTTTCAGAACTTGCTCTTTTAACAACATTCACTACACATGATAAAACGTCTTAAAAGAAGTGATGAAGAAATTCCCATTAGTCCTCAAGATAAAAAGACCAAAACTCTACACAATGGTATCCTTTAAAAATATTATTTTTTTTCTAAGATAGCTGTGTGCAAAATCACAAACTATGTCATGGATTAACATACCTTCTGAAAACTGTTTTTTTTTTTAATTTTTAATGTTTATTTATTTTTGAGAGAGAGAGAGAGAAAGAGAGAGTGAGCTGGGGAGGGGCAGAGAGAAGAGGGAGACACAGAATCCGAAGCAGGTTCCAGGCTCCAAGCTGTCAGCACAGAGCCTGACGCTGGCTGGAAACCACGAGCAGTGAGATCATGACCTGAGCAGAAGTCAGACGCTTAACCAACAGAGCCACCCAGGCATCCCTTCTGAAAACTATTTTGATGCTTGAATCAAGAGGGAGACACCCAGACTCTTGCTCGCTTTCTTATTTTGACAATTACAGTTTTTTATAACTCCTTCATGTTTAGATTGAGCAGTCATAAGTACTGCTTTCTGAAATATATTCCTTACATGGACCTAATGATCTGCTCCTAAAGTACTTGTATTTGGATGGTAACTCCTACAGGTCATTTGGCAAAATGCAATAGAGAAACACACTATATGTTTAGCTAAACCCACATTAAACATTCAGTATATGGATAAGATACGAAGTAGCCTAATGGATATTACACTAAAATTAGAAGCCCCATCTTACAAGTCCTTTCCACCATTTAGTCTCTGCAACTGTCTCAGTGTTCCTGTATCCATTCTGTTTAATTTTCCTGTTTTAGTCCAGAGAAGTTGATCAGATTTGGATTCTAAATCCACTGCTTAACTGTGCATAGCTGTGCTAGCCATTGGATAGAGATAAATTAGGAAAACTAGCGTTTAATGTAACACACGCATTTGAACTAATTCAACTTTTTGCCTCAATGTTCTGTCAATGGCACCACAGCTCTCTCTGTTCCTAGGGTAGGGACATCATCCACCTCTCTTCTTCCCATCTCATCTTCCCATTGTATCCCCATATATAACAGGCATGAAAAATGATGTTAATCCCTGCTACCTGTATTCTATGTACAAAGATGTATACTTTCTTTAATTTATAATATTTCAATACAGATATTAGTATTCTTTTTCAACAGATGAGGGAAAAGAGGATCAAGAAGGTTAAGTGAACTTCCCAAGGCCATTAAGCTGGTACATATTTGATTTAAGATTCAAATCTGTCAGGTCTATCTTGTACAATGGATAAGCCAGTTCCACTGAACAATGATGGCTCTAATCAGCAAAACCGTATCAATTGTCTTTCTAAAGTTGTCTGCATTGGTTCCTTCCTCTCCAGTCTGCTTCGTTTCCTTGTCCAGGCCTTTATCACCTCTTATTTAGACTCATGAAATAGCTTCTCAACTGGTTTCCTCATTTCCAGTATTTCAACCCTTCAAAGTCAGATTAGACTACTTTGATCACGTCCATCACCTGCCCCAAAACCTCCAATGGTGCCGCATTGCCTGGAGGTGGGTTTTCCAATACACTGATCACACATCTTTGCCAGATGGATCATAAAGCCACATTACCACATTCTTTGCTGGCTTCCTCCTCTCCGATGATGTGACTCACACATTTGAAATGCACAGGGAGGGCTGCCACACCAGTCACTTACTTGCATTTCAAATATCCCAGATTAAAGAGAATCTGGATGACTAGAGGCTTTCAGCACATCCCTCTTCGCTGCCACATCCCATTCATTTGGGGGAGTTGGTTAGAAACCACACAGATTGAAATAGTGAAGACTGCCTACAAACTCCTAATTCTTCCCTTGATCCTTGTGGTATTCTGACAGAATTTTCCTTTTATCACAATATCTGATACTTTCACAGTTCCCATCCTGAACAAATACTTAAAATATCAGACTGCCCAATTCAAAAAGCATGCTCACAAAATTTCAGAGATGTCAGTCTGTAGGATGCAATGAAAATGCCTTCTGCTGTATTCAAAGCTCTTTATAATTGGCCTGGTCTCCCTTTTAGCTTATTTCCACTGTTTCCCAGCATTCATACCTGGTTATTCTCCCCCTACATCATCATCATCCACCTGCATTTATGCTGCTGTACATTTGTTCAAAGCATCTTTTCTGCCTTATTTGTCATCTGCATTGTTCTGTAGTTACCTGAATGTTAAACACCTTTCTCTGCTTCACTAAAGCTATAAAATAGAGGACTAAAGGGAGATATTGGCCCCAATAATCTCTGTAGTTCAGTTGTGAGAATATGAGTTTCTAAGTATGCCTTATCACAGAGAGGTTGCTAGATGACCATTTTCCAGAATGGTCACTCTCTACTGAGAATGGCTAAAGCACTCTTTGTTCATAAACTCAGTGACACAGTTCCAGGGTTACAGAGCTTGAAAAATTTTAGAGCTAATCTCATCCAATCCTCTCACTTAACTGACACATATATTATAATTCTGTGTGTGTGTGTGTGTGTGTGTGTGTGTGTGTTATATCTTAAACTAGATCCCTTCCTTAAGGGAGGAAATGTGTCTTAACCAACTTTGTACTTCCTAATGATAGATATTTAATTATTTGATATATGATCTGTTGACTGAATAAGAAATTCAAGATAATAAACGATACCAAAATCTCCATAGAGGGCTAAATCTAATTTGAGAGGGAATTGTGGCCACAAATAACATGGAAATGGTCAAGAATGAAAACTGTGCACAGAAACAAATCTCCAATTTCTTCCAAAAAATCTAGGTATAAGAACTATAGAAAAGAAAGCATAAAGAATAAAAAGTTAAAAATAAAAAATTTTCTATTAAATTATCTTTTCTGAGATATGACTTTATGTGAAATAGCAGAGTAACATCAAAATAAAAGAGTAAGAACACAGGTTTAGAAAAAGTCCAACTATAGAACTGAAACTGGGAAAACAAAGTTTAAAAAGTGAAGTCTCTTTATAAAGGTTGAAATTTTAACAAAGGCACACACTAAAAATTCTCGAAAGCATTATCTATAATTTTCACTAAACTGCTTATTTTAAACAAATAGTTGCTATTCTAAGGTGAATTAATTAGGAACTATATTTGTTTTCTTTAGATGTACAACTGCAGTCAAGTCATGCGTAAAGTTTATTAAAGCTTGGTAATTTTTTTCAATAGCATTTCAGGCTCTGTCTTCAATCCACATACACATATGTCAAAAACACTCACCTCTACTTCAAGTTTTAAGTCTCTAAAAAGGGTCTAATTGTACTTTAATTACTCAAGGGTTTTTTAAATAAACACTAAAAAGATTTATTATCATAGAAAGGCAGAGAGTTCCTGATATTGAAAATTGGCCAACATACACCTATGAACTTTCCATCACTGAATCTCCTAGTATGGGATATGGAGAAGCTATGGTGTGAGAAATTCAGGAAATCCCCTATTTTGTACTTGGAAAGAAGAGCAAAGGATAAGGCAGGCCACCTGCCCTGAGACCAGATGGTGACTGCTAGTCACCTAGAGACTAGGATCTGACTATTTGCTGAATGATCTGACAGGCTGAGTTTCCATTTCCTCCATTGGTACATTGGTGAGATTAATGTTCGGTGTTCTTTGTGTTGAAACAGTCCTAATTTCTATAGAACAAAGTCACGTACAATGTGAGGAGTTTTAGTAGCTTGAGTCCAGGAATCTACATAAGTGTTCCAAGGATGATTTCAACAGTTCTTTTTAAAGAGCAAAGGTGATCATTAGTATTGCAAAAAGGAGGTGGGTTGGCTGGTTGGTTGGTTGGCTGGCTGGTTGGTTTTTTTTAACAGACTACCATATTTAAAACTTTGAATTCTTCTGCCTCTACTTGCCATGCCTGGTATTGTGCTACTGAGTAGAGATACACTGATGAATAAGACGTGGTTTCTCCCTGTAGACTCATAGTCCAGTGGGGAGAAAACAGATAAGAAGAAGAGAACGTAATGACAGAGGAATGCTCAGGGTTCCATGGGAACTCAAATTAAGCATGCATATTTGAGCTTTGAGAAGACAAAAAGATCACTCGGACCAAATCTCAAGAGATGGACAAAAAATGGAAGGTGGAAATAGTGGGGGAGGAAGGACATCTAAGAAACAGGCATCAATGTGTGCAAAGTATTGGAAACACAATAGCATATGTTGCAATAGGTGGGAATTTGCTCACTACAACTACAATACAGACAGAAAAATGTAACTTTCAGGATTCTCTTTAATGATTTTCTTCTTGCACTGAACACCTTGTCGCTCCCCTACCATTTCACTGATGAGTAGAAAAAGTACTGAAACAGAATTACTTGAGATTTTATGCAAGTCCCCCTGCCCTGAGATAAACTAGATGTCTTTTGAGAAACTTGTATTTCAAGGTTTCTTCATCCATCCCCATCTTCTTTGCTTCTCTTCTGGTGGGACAGGAAAACTTCAGGCATCTCACTGCGAAAGGGAAGGGGTCCTTCTCTACAGGCTCTCCACTTGAAATGTCATTTTCTTGACAGTTCCGTGGATGTCATTCAGCACCTATAACCTGTGGGAATTCTCTCTGTATGGACTAGAGTGAGTACAGCTTCTAGAGAACTCAACTGGTCTCCCCAAGGTTGAGGCTCTGAAACTCAATCCAGTCTTCATTTGGCCAGTAATTTGGGAGGTCCACCTCAGAGCATTTGCTATGAGATTCACTCACCCTGCATAGTGCCTTACTCTTTGCTGATACACTTAGATGATACTCACTGAGACTCCCATAACATCCCATGACAACCTTTGAATCTCTCCCATGACATTTGGAGACTATGAGAAATAAGTGATGACCTATGTGAGGCTCTCTCACACTCTCTACCCCATCAAGTTTATGTATTGGTACAGGGCCCCTCAAATGACCTTGAAATTTTTCTATGGGCTTGAGGTCCAGAGGAACTAGCTCTGTAATTGCCCCAAACCATTCTTCCTGTTTCACAGACTTTACCTTAAGTGGGCGAGGGGGCCTGAGATAAGGCTCATTGACTGACATGCTCTCCTACTATCTCTTACTCTCATTCTCTCTCTTTCCCGCCCCTCTCCCTCCTAGATAAAGAGAAGGGCCTTCTATGCCCTTCCTGTCAGGGAAGGATTTTCTCTGTATTATTTTTGTTATTATTTTCTTTATATTCTCCCACCTTTGCCTTAAAGGTAGAAAGGCTGCAGGAAAAGATGTTAGATTGCTGAGAAGGGAAAATATATTGGGAAATATCTCAAAAATATTGCCTTCATTAAACATATTTGGGGAATTACAAGTAGTTTGGTATAGTGGCCAATTAATTCCTAAAGATACAGACACCTGAATTGGGAAATGATGTGCTTGGGCTATTTCAGCTGATACTACAATCAGGAAAACAGCTTTGTAGTGACACATTTTCTTGATTTAGGGCGGTGTTTAGTGGTTAAGAACAAGAGCTCTGAAGTCATATTATCTGGGCTCCAATTTTATATCCACCACTTACTTACTGTGCATACCTTGGGAAATTTACATCAGCTCTTTTCATGCTTTAGTTTCCTCATCTATAAAAGAGCAAAAGTACCAGTATCTACTTTGGATGGTTGTTGTGATAAATTCATTGATTCTGTACCAAAAAAATTACAGTAGTGACCAACATGCAGAAAACACTCAAAAAAGTTAGACTTATTAACAATGATATACTAAAAATAAAACCTGTTATTTTCTAACTTCCTGAGAAAATCCATCATGCCCCATGGTGAATGTGTGGTATAATGAATCCTTGGCCATTAAGTTTATATATTTTGAAATTGTAACCATTTTTCTTTTAGCAGAACAAGAACAAATAAGCAGTATACTGAGTCTCTTGATATTTAATCGTGCAACCTAGAATGAGGTTTCGTCAAATCATTGTTAGATGTTAGATAATCAGCATATGTGTTTTTCTTCCTAAAAGGCAGCAGCCACACAATGCTTCCATTTCCTCTTTCTTCTGTTTGAAAATAACATCTTCTCTCTGATGTGTGTTCACAACTTCCATTAGAGTTCATGGAAACTTTGTGGTCAAGCCAGAAGGCAAAATTTGATACCAAGGGACATTAAGCAAGCTGTTGTGACAATTTGCTCAGCCTTAATCAAGTAGGACAACTTGAACAAGGACTATTATTGAATAGTTTGGTCCCTCGATGCTGCCATAACGGGTGAGGCACCTTGAAGTTATCCTGCAAATTACGTTTCAATGAAGATCTGAGTTTGATTTGACTCATCAACGATTATACTTTAAGTTTTCTTTACCGCTCCATCTTCTATGTGGATTTGATTTGAAAATTAACATTTTTTTTTGTATCAGCAACCTTGTATCTGGGATCACAGTTTCTTGTGATTTCTTGTGACAAATTCTTGTGACAATTTTTTCAATTTTTTCAAGCATGTTGATCTTTGAAAAATCTAGAAACTTATTTAATGAAATGTCAGTATGAAAGGAAATGAAAAAAACTTAATTGCCATTCAAAAGCAAACATGGAAAAATGTGGTAATAAACCCCTATGACGTTCTCAGTTACAAAGCAAGACAACTAAGTGACACATTTATTTTAACATGTTTAATATAATAGTGATTGGAAATTAAATGTCGATGCAAAAGATTAAAAATAAGTATTGCATACCAAAGATATCTAGAAATTTGAAAAATAGACAAATAAGAATTATCTGTATTATCTGTAACGAAATTCAGGCAACTAGGGAACTCCAACCATAAACAATAAAAGGCATTAAGAAATGTGAAGCAAAACTTTAAACTTGTAATTGCTGTAAAAACCTACATTATTTCTAGAGAATGGGTGATTTGCTGAATAAATGATTTACTGGCAAGAATAGCCTCATACACACTTAAAGACGTTTTAGCGTGATAAAGTTCTTTTATTCTCACAGGGAGTAAGGAAATTTTCAGATTTGACACAGCAGGCTTAGAGTGGGCTGGTCCCACAGTGAACTTTCCTGTCTCTGAATCAGTTTTTTTTTTTCTTTCATACCATATTTTGTAAATGCCACCAGAAGCCTTTGGGAAAGTTTTGTTTTTGCTTATACGAATACTGGAAACCGCTGTGTATAAATGGCATAAAGAGAATTGCTTTGGTCCTTGAACAGCAAACTCTTCCTTTAATAAAATTGGTAATGAATTCAAAGTTACAATATAGCGCTATGCTTAGTCGAAATAGTCACCTCGGGAGAGTTCTTGAATGGCTGAATGAATGAGAAAAAATAACACAGAGTTGTAAAATTTAATACCAAAATGCAGGAGCATCAAAATGAAGCCACATATTTAGAAGATTTATACAAAACATTAAAAAATTGGGGCTCTAGATCAGAAGTATATTTGGATAGTTGCCATTTCACCATGGAAATGTTACGTGTTATCCTACTTAATAAGACAGAATGAGCCAGTGTTACAGCACCTTGTTTTTGTAATGACCTAAAACAAACTGTTGAATAACTTCTTAGTGTCTATAGTATACCTAGAACTTGGCACAGCCTCAAAGTGGTCTAGACACTCATCAAAATGTGAGACCCGCAGAGTTTTCTAAACTGGAAAAAGCTATTTTTTTTCTCCAGCTACCACCCTGCCACGTTCATGCTCCTACTGCCAAAACAGTAGTAAAAGTCCATTATGTGAAATTA
This sequence comes from Panthera uncia, assembly GCF_023721935.1. Lineage (NCBI taxonomy): Eukaryota > Metazoa > Chordata > Mammalia > Carnivora > Felidae > Panthera > Panthera uncia. The sequence continues at coordinate 44,932,373 of NW_026057576.1, forward strand.
ATGCTCAAATTAAACATTTTATATTAGTTACAGTTTTCACTTCCAACTGTCCGTGTATTACCTCGTTTGCTCCTTCGGAGATTTACATATTGTATTCAAACCCCAACATACAGCAAATTATGTCAGTCAAAAATTAAGTTAGCCTTTTTTTTTCTTAATTTTTTAATGTTTATTTATTTTTGAGAGAGAGAGAGACAGAGCGTGAGTGGGATAGGGCAGAGAGAGGGAGACACAGAATCTGAAGCAGGTTCCAGCCTCTGAGCTGTCAGCACAGCTGACATGGGGCTAAACCCATGAGCCTTAAGATCATGACTTGAGCCAAAGTCAGACACTTAACCGACTGAGCCACCCAGGTGCCCCTCAAATACTTTCTTCTAAAAGCACCTACTGTTGGGGCACCTGGGTGGCTCAGTCAGTTAAGCATCCAATTCTTAATTTCAGCTCAGGTCACAATCTTGTGGTTCGTGGGTTCGAGCCCCATATCAGACTCCACACTGTCAGTGCAGAGCCTACTTGGGATTCTTTCTCTCTCCTCTCTTTCATCCACCCCCACCGGTTGTCTCTCTCTCTCTCAAAAATAAATAAACTTAAAAAATAAATAAATAAAAGCCCCCACGCTGTGGGTCTTTCTCATGGTATCAGCACCAATTTCCAAAAAGAGTTCGGACAAGTGAAGAGAGAAATATAAAAAAAGTCATACATATCAGTGTGACAAAGCCAACTGGAAACATTGCTCTAAAAGTAGTTTAAGGGCCAAGAAACAGAAACTGGGACTTACTTCAAAACCATTTCTCCTAATAGCATTGTTTTTGATAAAAATTGCACAGAAATACTTTATAACCTGATGCAATATCAAACACCCATTTAAAACGTGAAATAATAATAGCAAATTTCGTAGGGCCAAAAATATTGCTGTCAGTGCAGCTTTTCAAATAACAGGCTGACAGGAAGATGCAGCTAAAGGTGTAGACAAAACAATCAAATCACTTTGTTTTGTCATGTTTATTTGCATTCAAGTCAGAAAAAGGGTAATTAACAGGGTAATGAAATCTGAAGGAAAACACGTTTCTAGCATTTTCTTTGAAGCTGAAATAATTTCTCTATACTGCTTTCGATTTACATGAAAAAGTCACTATATATTTTCTGTCCGCAAATATACTTGCCCTTTATCCCAAGGTTATCATTTTTTTAAACATGTAAAAATTAAGATTTTTAAACTGTTTCTTAAACTCATTGGCTAAAAACAGTCAAAAACACTAAGAATTATTTCATTGGCCAATTACTCTAACCTTACTCTATATATTACAGCTTGGACTCACCAATCAAAATGCAAAATATTAGCAAGGTCATAGTAGTATAACAAAACATACTACTATATTTCACAGATTACAAAAGACATTAAAATTCTGATACCCCATTCATAAGGAAAAGATTGTAATGAGAATAGAAAATGGCACAACATTAATTCATTGTGTGACAAAGAATATAATGAGAATGGGAAATAGTACAAACATAACTCATTCTTGTTACAGTTTTAAGATTGTAATGTCATGGTTCATATCACATACTTAGCAAGAAGGTGGTAGTCAACGTGTCGCAATATTCAATGGCTATTCTGAATTTAGGAAGAGGATTATTTTAAATGTATATATGCATATATACACACAATATTTAATTTTTTTATTTTCAGGAATGGGCATGTTTAAAATTTAAATAATGTTGCTAAAAGTTTGATTTGAGTAGATAGCATGTGTATGATTAAAATATGAAGAGTACTGCCATAAATCCACTGGACAAGTGAAAATATGAAACTAAAATGTGCTATTGGATACATTCAAGTTAATATTATAAAATGAAATAAAATGTATTGGTAAGCAATTGCTTTAAATCACTTTGCAAAGCAACGCGTGATTTTATAAAATATTCAACTATTACATCGCAAAGTCAGGAATGTTTGCCGCATGGTTTCAAGTCTTCACCTGATAATCAGTTCTGCTCTCTGACTTTTTTTGAGAAGAACAAATACATTCTCTGTAAGTACTGGAGGCAATATTCTAGTAACTGGGAAAGCAAAGCAGATATTTTGCAATCCAAATATAATCTTTACTGGCAATGTAAAATGTCTAATGAGGACTTGTGGCCAGAAATATGTTTCAAAGAAAGTCTGAAAAGTTGCTTTAAAGTAATTATAGGGATTAAAAATGACAGCTCCATTTCATCAGTTTTAAATTATTCACCCTAGTATAAAGGCATATTATGGATCATCACAAACATATCCTGTGTGTGTGTGTCTGTGTGTACTTAAAAATACATTCCTACTTTCCCCCTAGTTGATTCTACTTTTTAATTACATAAGCAGTGGTTAATATTAAGATTACATTTAAACTTATTTGCATTTGTTAAATAAATATCCAATAACATGCTGGGATGTGGGGTCAAATTTAATTAACCCAGGATTTAAAAATTGACATGAATTATCCCAAAAATAGATAACCCACACATTTTTAATTGAGTAGTTGGCATGGGAATATTCCACTTTTAAACATCCTGAGTTTATGGGGAAAGTTGAATGTAAAAAAGAATTTTTGTAAAATGAATAATTACCTCTATTAAAAATGCGTTCAATGGAAAAAAAAGTGCTAGTTCCATTATAAAATAAAAATCTACACCTAAGAACATCCTTAATACTACATTAACTATCTCTACAAAATATAGTTAGATAGCGTCTTCTTTTTTAATTTCACAAAATCTAAAGTTCTGGTAACTTTCCAGATTTTGCTGATTATTTAGTACATTGAAATAACATTTAAAATAACAATCTTTTTGTTCCGTAAATTACGTTTCTGTGTCATATCTGAAAATGGCATGGAAATATAGACAGAGATAGTTTTATTGGCTGTAAGTAAGAATATTAGTCTTTAATTAGGTTGTAAAACTGTGATTTGGTGAAACTAAATAGTACTGATCTAAAGGGAATAATATCTTAATAGATTTTAAGGACACTTTAGAATATAGGGATTATATTGCCCAAAACTAATTGTGGGTCCAATGGATGGTCAGGATCTCTTTCTTAACAACTCACCTGGCATAGAAAATCCTTGTCTACATTGGGTGCTCCTCTAGTGATTGTGGCTTAAAAAAGGAAAACTACAGAATACAATGCTATAGGGCTCATAATTATTTCAAAGTCCAAACAGATTCCTAAAAGTGAGATTTCAATATTTAACATATCCCCTGAAAAACAAATTGTTTGGTCTAAAAATTTTAAAGAAAGAAGAAAAGTGTATCAAAGTTCATGGTGATGAATTTAAACAACTATGACCAGGTCAGGGGATTCAAAGAACAACTTGGTGTGTTATTACAATGCTTAAAAACAAACTTTCTTTTTTTTTTGGTTTTTGGTTTTTGGTTCTTGGTTCTTTTTGGTTTACTCTGTGTGCATGTTTTGAATCTACTGTAGACAACTGGACAGTTGCTCCCTATTGTGATATATGCCTAAGATTTGTATCCTAGTTTTCCTTGTTTTGCCAAATACAGGTTTCAAAACAAGTTAATTTAATGCAGAAAACAACGTGATGCTTTCTTACCCATGGAATACTGGGCTGTAGTTTATGTACATGAGCAGCTTTATGTATCTAATGTGACTTTGAGTCTTCAACTTTTAATGCACCAATTAAGATGTTCAAACCTCGGATTTAAATAGCTGTCTATGACTGCTGACGGTTGATTTATTTCCTGATAATCGTTGGAGCTGCTAAGTGAAAAACCAGAGAAAGCATCTCTTTAAGAATACTGCTCTTATGCGTAACACTTGCTGAAGACAGACTCTGGGATTGTAGTGAGGGCGAAGTGCTGGTGAGACATTTTAAAAATCTGAATACATTGCTCTCTTTCTTGGGGAACTGTTTTCATCATCTAACAAACATTTTTGACCAGTATTAATATATTAACCATTGCATAGCATTTGAAATTCAATACCAAATTGTGATAGTGAGACTGGGAATATACAAGTTTGGCTGTTTTTGTTTTTAATTTCAGATAGGGGATGAAGGAGGGAATGTTGGTAAAAAAAAAAAAAAAAAAAAAAAAAAAAAAAAAAAAAAATTTT